>NC_091400.1:30090218-30195218 GCF_032191515.1 Phaenicophaeus curvirostris
AATTTGCACCATTATTAATTTGCAGTATTTGCTCCTTTCTATGAATATATTTAATTCTGCTCTTGAATATACTTGAATGGTCCACAATTCATTTCTTGCCACATTTTTGTTATTTGGGTTTTTGGTTTTTTTTTTGGCCTGGTTTACCTGTGAGCATATGAAGTTTTCTTACAGTAATTTTTAAGGCATCCAACCTCTTGTGACTTCCTTAGCAGCCTTTGCTGCTCTTAAGTAAGATCTTGCTGTAGATGCTCCCATAACAGTTTATTTTCATGTAAGTAAATCATTCTGTCTCTTCTCAGTATCCATGGGTCCTATTGTACACCTTAATCTTATGGTAAATCTGTTCATCCTTTGGCTACTTTGAGAAGATTCAAAAGTTTGTGGAACTCAATGTGTGCCCCTACCTTCAGCTCCCAAGGTACCCACACCCAGCAGGGTATTCTTGCTTTTTGGGGCTCATGCCAGATTTTCCCTCTCCCTCTTAAGATCAATCTGAGTTAATTTGTCTGCATTACCAGTTTCAAGTGGTGGTCTTTCAAAAAGAAGTTGCCTTTTATACTTTCCCCCCACCCCTCTTGAATTAAATCCTCTCTGGGTGATTTAATGTTATTATGAGTATTTTCAAGGGTCAGCTACATTTATTTCCAGAACTAACTCAAAGGCGTTTTCCTGGAGCAAGGACCACATACTAATTTTAATGAGCTTGCCCCACAAGCGAAGGTGTCTCTGTGGTGCTGGGGACCGGTGCATGGCCCAAAGCCAAACCCTACCCAAAATAAAGGAAAATATCCCTGAGTGTCTTCACAGCTTTGCATATGCAAAAGGCACCACGCTGCAAACATGCATGTAAAGATCACTTTTCAAGCTTTTGCTTTTTATCTGAAAAATGAGTTTTACCTGTGTGTTGCCTGGTCAGCTGACCTGAGCCCAGCGTGGCCGGAGAACAAGCAAGTCGCAGCTGCTCATGCTAAAGGGGAAATAATTCAAAAGTTTAAGGATTACACTTTGTTCATACTGTGATCTCTCAGCAAAAATGTCTCAGGGATGTGTGTTTATCTTGGTCTGGGCCCACTTTAGCAGTTTTCACCCTTTGGCTTCACCTCAAGCAAAACAATATCAAGTGAGCCAAAAGTGATGATAAACACACACATACACACACAGAGCTCTGAAGTTTCTCCTTCCTGAGCAGTGAAAAGGCTCCACCAGCAATGTGCTGGAGTGACTCTCGTTCCCAGCACTGCCGAGTGACAGCTTTATTGTTAAATAAAACAAATTAATTGCTCTAACTGTCTTAACTAGTTCCTAGAAATGAAATTCTTCACTTGTTTAGCTGCCAAAAATAATGACAGGAATGTAAACATGTTACAAAACTGGGGGTTCTCAGGAAAGCTAACTATAACGGGCCTAATTTTGCCCTGGGCATATGCACTGGGGCACTTCCCAGTGACTTCTGAGGGAATATTTTTAAAGAAGAAGGTATTCCCCACACTTGGTGTATAAAACACTCATCCCTCCCATTTTTATTTTTACTCTTTCTTTGCTCAGGAGTGCACATACCTTTGTGCATTTACCTTTGCATAGATTGTTTGTAAAATTTCAGTTTTCTAATATTCTTTACAATGATTTTCTCTCCATGAAAGCATTTCCTGTAAACCTTAGAGAAATTTTTTTTTTAGTGTTCTGAAAAGCTTGGCTGAATTCTTGGCATTCAGGAAAATCAGATGCCCTTGCCCTCATGCAGGCAAATGCACAGAATGGACAGAATTTGGGAGCCTCTAGAGTTAGAGAAAAGGTACAGGGAACATCCTAATGAGGTAAAAGGAGGAGTAATTTAATTGTCTAACTCCTTCTGTGCTCGAGAATATCAGACAGATGGGGAGGATAAAACAAGGAGCTCAATAATTAATTTTCATGTTCCTCACTAGTGGGACCTCTTTAATCCCTGTTCCTGTGATTATAGAGAAAGGTTGGATTCTGAAGTTTCACTCATTAGCTATGTGTTGTATGAAAATACCTGTATTTTCAAAAGGAATAGTGACAAGAATGAAAAATTTCCGCTATTAAAAATATCTTGGTGTCAGGGACTTTTGTGAAAGAACAAAAACTCTCTGATTCCCTCAGATAAATAATGAAACAGATGGTTGTTGAGAGGTTAAAGGTCAAACCTTCCCTGTTGACTAAAACACAAGGTTGACTTAAAAGATTTTCCGAAGTTATTCAAGATGCAGTGCATCAGCCTGTGTCTCCTGACTCTTAATGAAATGATGTGGGCTTCCTTAAAAACACTGGTGGGTGCAGGTATGTTCAAGTGGCTCTTCTTAAGAAGGCTGACACCCATTCTAGCACTGAACTGTGCTTCTGCAAACTGCATCTATAATAAAAGGTATCAGTGAATAATTAAGTGAACTTGTCCAGGGATATAGGTTATCCAAAAGGCTAAATATTAAGATTTAATCCACTTCCTAAATGAACAGCTCACTTCCTACCTCGAACAGTAGTGGATAAAGTCATCATAGAAACCTGTGAAGTCCTGAGAAAATTGTCAATAATTCAATATAGCAAAAGGGAAAGAAACCAAATAAACACTGTCTGTAGGGCTAAGCTTCTGCATCCATTAGCAGACTCCTATAGTTTTTAAAAGTAGCCTACAGACTAACTAAAAAAGCAAGTACTTTAAATCACATGACACAACATAATTTCAGTGCAAATTGTTCAATCACTCAATCACACAAACATTTCAAGGTAATTTTTTTAAATCCCTATTGTGATCTAATTTCTTATTAAGGTGAATAAAGCAGGCTGCCATTGTAATTCATCAGCTCTTCGCGCCGCAGATCAACTGCTGGAGTTTATTTCATGGTTTTGCTGAAAAAATAATAGACCTAAATTTTTGGAATTACTAAAACCAACCTTTGACTGAAGATGTACCTTTTTTTTTTTTTTTGCCAAATAGAGTTTAAAGTTAGATAAAATTTGCAGCTGAAATCTGAGAAGGTAATTGAGATCAGAGCCAATCTAAGGACCAAATCCACGAGCACTATGGAGTGGCTTTCGAGGTACATCATGTAGCAGAAAGCATGCCCAGGCTTCTTGCAAAGGGCATCATTATCATAGAATCACCAGGTTGGAAGAGACCCACCGGATCATCAAGTCCAACCATTCCCATCAATCTCTAAACCATGTCCCTCAGTACCTCATCCACCCGCACCTTAAACACCTCCAGGGAAGGCGAGTCAACCACCTCCCTGGGCAGACCGTTCCATTGCCTAATGACCCTTTCAGTGAAGAATTTTTTCCTTATGTTGAGCCTGAACCTCCCCTGGCGGAGCTTGAGGCCATTCCCTCTTGTCCTGTCCCCTGTCACTTGGGAGAAGAGGCCAGCTCCCTCCTCTCCACAACCTCCTTTCAGGTAGTTGTAGAGAGCAATGAGGTCTCCCCTCAGCCTCCTCTTCTCCAGGCTAAAAAACCCCAGCTCTCTCAGTCGCTCCTTATGGTACAGAGCAGAAACGTGTTGCACTAAGTGCACATAGCATTTAGATTGGTGCATTCCTAAATGCAGTCAAACCCCCCTTCCTCACCTGAAGCCAGACCTGGCTTCCATAACCTTCTCCAGAATCCCTCTGCTGGATGTTGCATGTTGAGAAGTACCTGGATGGTGAGTTCCCACGAGGGTAAGGTATGGGTGCTTGGTGCGCAGGACCTTGCCAGGTGGTTGTCCAACAGGCTGGAGAAGAAAGGGCAGGGTAAATTCTTTTTATCGCATAGAAAATGTTATTATTTCAGGGAAATTTTTCTGCCATTATGAAAGGCAGTTTTCCCAAAGTAGACAGAAAAATCAATCCTGGAAAATCAGTCTGGTGGCCAAGACGCGTTTTAGGGTCAAGCCCAACCTCCAAGCCAGACAAAGCAGGCCCTCCAGTGCAACTTCTCTACCTCCTCTGAGCACTCTCTTTACAACAAGTTACTGTCACCAGTCTGTGTATAGGAGGGGAATGAAGGGGGAATGAGGAGGGGAAAACTCTCTGTGTGATTGTATCTGTGTGTACCCGTGAGAATGCAAGCATATTTCCGTGTGCTCGCACACCTACTGCCCAGCACTGCCCTCTGCCACATTCCCTCCACCCTCTTACTGCCACCAGTGATATTATAAACGGTCACATTGGCAGCAGTAGTCATGTGAATGCAATAAGTAAGACAAATAAAAATTTCCTGCACGGTAATTTACAAATAAAAGTTCATTTTCCTTTAAAGTAGGTGCACAGCCATGTGTACCTCTGTGGAGAGGGAATTCCACAACTTCGCCACCAAAGAGGCAAGGGACTTCCTGCTATAATTTGACCTAATTTTTTTCCAAATACAAAATGACCTGTTATGGTGTCCCAGGGAGAATATGAATTAGCTCGGGTCAATAGGAGGTCAAATAGATAGGGTGCTAAAATCCCTTTACTACTTTGTAGTATCTTATGCTAATTCAGTTCCCTTCTCTGTGATAAACAAAGCCAGTTGAAAGTAGATAGCATCACACAGTGATGGGTCCCAAAGCTACAATTTAATACAAATCTAGTAATTCCATTATACAACATATCCAGTTCATTTAGAGGCAGCGAATACTTAAGAAGGTCCAGGATTGAAATACCTCAGATGATACTTTAAAAATATAAATAACCCAGCAAAATTTCATTTGTCACATAAACGTAATAGATATGCATGATAGAAATTCTGGCTGTCCTTTAAAATGTTTCTCAAATGCAAATCATAGGTCCTAGGTCCTTATACACGAATATTGCGAGTTTTCAGGCACATAATTAGTAGATACATGCATAAAAAAAAAAATCCTCATCATTCTCTCTTTGCAAAAAGTGATGCTATATGAGTCTAATGAGAATTACTGATTTAATAAAGCTGAACCTTTCACAATGTTTTACAGGCAATGCTTTTCACCTTGGAAGGATTCTGCAACGGTCTGCAGCTGAAGCCCACTAAAGGACACCACAAAGACTCAGCACCTCTGAGGCAGAAGAGAGTCTCTTGCGCTGGCCCAGAGCATCAGGGCAAACTGATACTCTCGGGATGCACCTCTGTGTCTCTAATTTTAACAGAAATGCAGATAGTTCGAGCCTGAGGAAGAGCCTTTTGAATCACTGATTTGTGGGTCACTGAGAGCAGCCTAAGTGAAACTGCCTTGCAAAGTATTTGGGTTATGAAGAGGTGCACAGTTTTAGGTATGAGAGTCATACACTTCTAAACAGAAAATTAGAAAGAAAGACGTAGAAAAAAAGATGTTATAAACAGCTGAAAACACAATGCTACACGCCTATGTGCTTTCCAATAGAGCAGGTTTCATCAGGAAACTCCCAGACAACTTTTACAAATGATTAAAAGTTGCTGAGCTTCTGTCTGCCGAACAGGACTGTGATGCTGGTTATTAGGCAAAGAGGGAGAGAAACTGCAGAGTAGCACAGGGAAAGAGATACAATAAGAAGAAAGGAGGAATCGAGAAGAAGGAAGATAAAGCAAGAAAGGAGCAGAAGTCAAACCATGCCAGCACTGTAGTGGGTTAAATAATTTACACACGTTAACAGACTTGTATAGTGTGGGCAAAGAGGACTAGCCCAGAGAAGTGATTGACAGGTGCAAGAGGCCATGTTACAGCAGAAGAGGAGCAGACCTTCAGCCTGATCGTTAATAACCAGAAAGAGGTATTTGTGTGCTTTGTGGTCAGTAAAGTTGACTCTAACACTCAGAAACTGTAAAAAGTCTGTGGGTATAACTGGCTTCCATTACAAATAGTGCTTGGTATGGCATAAGCAATGTTTTGGTCCAGGCAACTAGAACACGGAGGAGTGACCAGAGCTTACAGCTGGACAAAGCACAAGAAAACAAAAAAAAAAAAAGTAAATTCTTTGTAATTAAATAATATGTCCGTAAGGATGGTCAGAAAATCCTGATGGGATTGAGGTCATAACTATCCACAGCGAAAAACAAGTAGAATAGAAATCTCTAAGTGCCCAAATACTAATCTATATTGCTGCAGCTCAAGATTTTTGCAGACAGGAATACAATCTCAATAACCATCTTGTAATATCCAATGGATGAGGACAACGAGAGTAGTTTCCAACCAGATAGACACTACCAATAATCGGACTGTAACAACCTAGTCCTCCATGTAAGATATGTAGGAAACTTTTTATGTAGAGCTTACTCTGTTATATCCCTGTATCCAGTGTTGAATTCTGTTAATACCCACTGCTAGTTGCTGGCATTGTGAGGAAGGGTGGAAATCATACTTTTAAGATCATGGAAGAGCCAGCTGAAACCAACAGTTGTTAAGTGCTGAGGCTCAAGTAGCACAATGCTCACTGGGACTCAGATATGGAAAGCAGACATTTGTCAGGCTCCTAGGCTTTGAGAATTTAGTGAACTTGTCTAACATAAATTATCAAGGATTAACAATGAAAAGTAAGGTGGTTATTCAACTTCCAGCATCTAACCTAAGTGTCTAAATGATAGACGTGAGCTTCATGTATCCTGTCATGGATATGTGAGGGGTATCTATGGTCTCTTCTTTCCATTTGCCTCTACCATTGATGCTTCTTCAGGCTACAGGAGGATTTAACCCTACAGGCAGGGGTTTCTATCATTTTTAGTGACTCTTGTGTTAGCTGGTTATAGAAACTTCCGTGTCCAAGATTTTTGCTTTGGATTCCAGGTTTCAATCTCAATCTCCAGGCAGATACTTTTCAGTTAAGGGCTTCAGCTGTAACTTAAAAGTGGCAGGTCTGAGCTTCATTAACAGGGATGTGCTGGAAACTGCTTTCAGTGGGTTTGGACTAAGGTCAGTTGCTAAAATTAACCTGCTTAGGGAATGAGCCACAACATAAGTCATCAAAAGACTCTGAAGAGCAATGGAAGTAATCTTCTAGCCATCAAAATACCAAAACGCAGAGTTTGCTGTAACACTCCATTGCAGGAGGTAGAGCACATAGCTGAGAGGACAACTACACAGATGCTTTCCCTAGCGATTTCTAAGTCTGAGTTTACAGACGTATGGTTCCTAAAGAGATGGGTGCTAATTGAAGAGTAATTTGGAAAATATGCTGGATTTCTGTTGGCCAGGCTACCAGGAGTTGCAGAGTGCCATACCTTTTTCCCAGCTAAAAGGAAGGTGACAGTAGCATCTGGTAGTGCTGGTGTAGTTTGTTTGATTTAGTAAGGAGTTTTGGCCCTGGGAGCTGGAAAACTTATGCCTCTCCCTGGCAGAGAGGTCAATATAAGTGGGGAGTGACTGGCACTGCAGCTGGAGGATGAGATATCTGAGAGGTGTTCTGAAACTTGGAAGAAAATCTGCTTCTGAATGGACTTTTTGCTTTCTATTTGACATCATCTTTCCAGGTGAATGCCAGTGACCTTTTCACATGTCCTCTGTGAACTGTGTGTCCTGTTCACCAGCCCCGCTTGCAAAGCACTGCAGGCTGCAAGTGATCTGGTCATTCAATAGCAGATCAGTCATGTCAGGTCCTAATTTTTTTTGTTTTAATTACATCATCCTTTGAATGAAGACGTGCTTTCAGTGGGGTAGTAACACTATATTTAATGATCTCAAAGCTCTGGTGTGGTTAATTGTTTGTTTTCAGAAAAACTTGCTAAAGCCATATAATGAAAAGGTTGTAGAGTATTTCTTTCACACAGACTATGAAAACAAACAACACATGGATGTAGACTAAAGAAGCTGAATGCATGTCAACTGAAGCTATGAGAAAAATGTTCAATCTATCAGAAGATATCCTACTTTAGGTGGCGGTGCACACTGTATTTAAAGCACAAATTTTGATGGTTGATACCCTGAGCTGTGTTATAATCTATGTTTTGTAACTTGGGTAAAAATTGTGTTTGCTTCAAGAAAAGCAATTTCTAAAACATAAAATTCATTTTTAATAAATCCTTACTGTATCTTAATAGTGCTTTGTGATTTATACATATGTATAATTCTCACTTTTCTCTGTGGCCTTATAAAAAATACAGTCCAGTTCTCACAGTGGGTCTGAATACATAAAAGTGTTAAAGACAAGTTAAGAAAATCTCTGCCTTACATGTTCTCCAATCTCACTAATTCCTTTGTCCAGCCAATAAGATGGTTACTTTATGATTTTTCTGCAGTTTTATGGCCTCTTATGAATTACCAGAGGAAACCCATAATGGAAAGATACTCTTATTTCATGGGGTGTGCATTGAGATACATAGCTGGTCTGATTCCTTCCAGAAGCAAGAACTATAATTATTGGGACTTTGAAAATTTTCTGGCCACTTTACTCTAAGGTGGGACAATTGTGAGTAACTCGTGTCAGTGCATACACTGTGCAACAGATCTTGACTGTAATTCAGTATCTGCTCTTTGGCCAAGGAAGGATGTTCATATTTTCTACACAGCTGACTGTGTGGAGTTTTATATCATAGAATGTTATAAAGATTAATTTAATACCGATCACCAAAACCAGCTTGGAAGGTTGAATAATACAGCAGCGCTACCTAGCAGTGAGAGTCCTGGGTGGTTATCAATGGACTGTGTGATATTGATGATGGTAGATGGAGGCCTTGGGCAGAAAATAGAGCTACTGTTCCCTTAGCAGTGAAGATTTTCTATGTTCTCTCCCTTCTGAAAGACATTTTAAGTACTCAGAATTTACCACTGCTACATAATTTTGCCAGTGTGTTGCATCACCAGAAAAATCACAGCAGCTTCTGACTGGAATGACAGTCAGGATAAAATGAGTGAAATAGATACATTCAGGTATCACTTAAAATCTTATTTTCTTTCTCTACTTTACCTTATGTCTAAAGGAGGTTTAGACTGCGGTGCAGGAACAAATTGCTATAGCTGTACCCAATATGAACAGTTCTACAACTGGCTCAGACTGTACTCAACAAAAAAATTGAATTACAAGCTTCAGAGTTTAATGTTAGAAGCAATGCCACATGAGAGAAATTATGCATACAACAGTAGTTTCCTAGCCCACTGGCCTATTGGTGCTCGTTACAGCAGGCAAGTCTACCATGAGCCTCCAGTTTCCTGAGCATCTCAAAATGCTCTGCTGAATTTAGACGTCTAAAAGGGTAGCCATGTTTTTTCATTTCTCTTGTGTTTTTTTCCAGTTACAATCGTGATATATTTTCTGTATTCTGTTCCTGTATATCTTTGCAAGCGTTGTTTATTTCCGCAGACTAAACCTGAGTGCACACTGGTGAGATCAAATGAGGTCCTGCACCATGATTATTATTATGGATGAGGTGCTGAGGGATATGGTTTAGTGTTTGAAGGGAACGGTTGAACTCGATGATCCGGTGGGTCTCTTCCAACCTGGTTGTTCTGTGATTCTGTGATTCTGTGATCACTGAGGTCCGTGGGAGGAAGAAATTGTCATTTTACCTAGACGAGCATGACCCTACACAGCAAGTTGCCTTTCAGAGTATAAAATCAGCTGGCTAAAACTTTAATATCTTGTTCTATCAAGCATTCCTTGCAGTCTCGCAACTATGTGTCCACACTGAAGAGACAGCACCCTGTATGGGAAAATAGTATAGAACAAATGCTGCTGTAAGACTCCTTTCACAGCTTACAGGAGTCTTTCCTTAAGCTTGATTCTTCTAGGAACAATATACAGCACCTGTGAGTAGATGAGATGCAGCCTAATATCTATCCTGATATCATTATATTCAAGGAAAACTACAGCGTTATTTCAGCAGTTCTTTAAGTCTCTATGTCAGATTTGTTTGTTCTTTTCTAAATGTGTCTTTTTTTTTTCCCCTCCTGACAATTTTGCTTGGAAAAAGGAAAGAAAAAGTGAAGAGCTGGTACATAGCATTTATTTAAGCTTGAAATGCTGTCTTGGTCTGGAAAAACAAGCCTTTCCTGATTTCCTAGCTTTGTGCATAAGACTTTAACGAGTCACATCTGGTGGTTCTTCACGTCATGTTACATTATGAATCTTTATGGGCAATTAACTGGTTGGGTATGAAAACACCCACACTAGTAATGGGTCAATGGGCACATCCAGTTTCAGAATTCAGCTCGAATTGTTAACTCTGTCTCCAAAGAAAAAACACACTATTTTCATTCTGATGAATTTGATGAGACAGTGGTAGGATGTAGAGTAAACAGAAAACTTTCCCTGACACGTAAGCATAGGCTGGTAGAAATGGCTAGTATCCTCCCTTCCTCATCTTGTACTTTAAACAACTGACAATAGCCAAATAACTTCTATGTAATTACCTTTATTATGGCCATGAAAATAATTATTTGAAATTTTATTACAAGTTATTTAAGCTGTTCTTTGTTTAAAAGTATTATTTAGTGGGTTTAACAAAAAAAAGAAACCTATTTCCAGCTCTAGCACAAGTTGTGCAGCCAAAAAATCTCTTCTGACCTTGAGAAGTAAAAGTTATTGTTCAAGCTTCTTTTTCTGTTCCCTCTCCACTCTCCCCACCCACCCTTCTCAGAGCTTTACAGGTAAGTGTGTTTTCCTGAATATTTTCCATACTGATTTCAGAACCATACTACAGTATGCTCTGATGCTGAGTTGTGCTAGTACTTTCAGCAGTCCTGGAAAGTGCAAAGGAAGCCAAGCACGGTGGTTTCCTCCTTAGATTTGTTTCTTAGCTGTGATCATCAAAGCAGGTACAGATTCAGCAGGTGGCTTGCAGGCACAGTGCTATTTGCAGCACTGCGATGCTCTGGTACATCAGCCCCATCCTTGTGCTGCACAAATAACAACAAGAAGCAGGTTCCTTTCCCATGTCTATGTGGTGCAGGAACTCCTCTGAAGTTCTCCATGGTGGTGGCAGCAGAGGAGAGCAAGGGTTTGCCATGAGCATTAGTGGTGCAGAGCAGGACTTCGTAGGGTTACAGCTCACGTCAGTAAGTTAGCAGAATGCCCTTCATTTAAATCCCAGTGAATTTGAGGCCTTAATTTAAACAACAAAATTATGTTGCTAGTGGTAAAGTACTGTGAGCTAAAGGGGTGGGCAGCATTGTGCACCCATGGCTCAGCTCCTCCCCGTGCACAGGAGCACAGGCAAAGTTAAACCAAACATTGTGAAACCAGATCAGATCTGAACTGTCTGCTTAAAAAGTAACAACTCTGGTTCTTACATGAATTTTTAATTTTAGATGACACCTTTGACTGGGAGTGACACTGGAGCAGATCATTTGTGTAATTATAGCAGTAGTCGTTGAGGGAAGAAAGACTATCTCTAAAGCATATAAAACATGAAACTGATTTGATAGTGTACGAACTCTGTAACCAGAACTACATGAACCTTCTGGCTTAGTGGGGCTATAAACATGGTAATGTCTTAGCTGAGGTACTAGAAAGTCATGAAATCAGTCTTTCTCTGCACTTCAGATGAAGTAAAGTAATTAATTACGTGGAAAAAGTGAACTTTTAATGGGTCTGAGAAGGTTTAGCCACTTCACCAACAGCAGAAACGCTAATGTGGTGCTGGACAGAAGCAGATGGGAGTCGCTGCAGAAGAGGTGCTTAGCATGTTAAAAAAATCTGTGCAATGGATTTGAAGCAATTTAGTTATGCATATGCTAAATTCTGTGCAGGAAAACTGTATGCATGATGCCCTGAACTTTAGCTTAGTCTTCCTCACTGCCTTGCTTTCAAGTTGCACCTTTTCAAGATATATATTTTTGACATAGCACCAAGGTTTTATTCATGGAGCAAGCTGTCCTTAAACTAACAAATGATCTTATACTCATTGTGGTGAGATGCTTTATACTTTGTTCTAGAATGCACTGTGTATTATGTATACACATTCGGGTTTCTCACAATGAATACAGAAAGTAATCTCTAGAAAAACAAGAAGAAAGCAGTAAGTATATACAAAGAAGGACTGAACAATAAGTTGCTGAGAAGGGAATTTCCTTTAATGGTTAGATAAGTGTTTAGGATGTATGGCAAGCAAGAAACTCTAAACACCCTGTATGACGAAAATCTTGGGCACAATAATCTGCACACACTTGAGAACTTGATAATGATCCTAAAAGTCTGTTTTGGATAAATGGGAAAATCTTTTCTGCTATTTAAAAATGTAAAATCAAAACAAATCTTTTGTTGCTTCTATGAAGATCACAGCTAATTAGCCTTAGTTAAGTAAAGCACATCCTTTGAAAATTGGAGACAAGTTCCTTTGCCCTCTGAAGAATTGTCTGTTATTTACATTGTTAATATTAATATCCTGCAGCCTCTAAACTCTGAATCGGTGTCATTGGAGACAGCCTTGCAACAAACAACTCAGAGACCTTCAGTAAAATAATGACTTTTTGAGATATCTTTTCTTTTTGTTTTTCAACAAGTTGAAATAACTACTGGTGAGTGGAGCCTAGTATTCTTAAGGTAATATCCAGATTTAAGCTGCAAGCCTTTTGAATCTTAATTTGCACCTTCCCCAGTGTATCTTGTATGCACCTTGAGCGTAAAGTGGCAGATCAAATGAAGCAGTTTCACTAGTTCTGATGGGAACTATGGGAGCTATAACTTGGGTGAGCAGCTGAGTCTGAGGGTTTTTGAGGATGTGAGGTTCTCCTTTGGTGATGGCCCTGGGTTCCCAGGCTGGAAGGTTTGTCTGGGTGCAAAGAGCAGTATCATGGGTGTCTGTAGGAGGGCGATATCCCTGACTTGTGTCGGGAGTCAATGGTGAGACATACTCTGGTCCTGTACACCTTAGTCATCTGCCTTCTGCTCCTGCTCCATCACTCCTCTGTACAAGGCAGTGGGAACAAAAAGAAAAATCAGGTTGACCAGGAAAGCTGCACAGAAGAATGATAGAAAGCTCCAGAAGTGGTTTGGACATCTTGTCCTCTGCCACCTCAGGCTCAGAGCTTCTCAGGCTTCATCAGGGGCCAAACCAAAACAAGTCCTTTGCAGCAAGCTGATTCTCAGATCACAAAGCATGGGTGCGTAATAATACAATCAGTGTAGATCAACAAGAAAATTATGGAAAATATTATTGGGAGGAATATAGAAATGAGTGGAATTGATTAACATAGAGAGGATACTGAAGAAGGGGGTTAGGATGATGAGTCAGCCAATGGTACACTGTAAAAGTTTCAAAAGTGAAGGACTTTGTATTAATAGCTCTTTACTATTTGTACTTTGCTTGCACTTGGAGACTCAGCAAAAAAACATGTTCTTTCTAAAACTGCCAGTATGCGTGAACTCAGGAAGACATGAAAATTGTCTCAAAGACTTGAGTGTCTAGTGCTGGAGTCAACATCAAGGACAGAGAAGAGGCTACTGGCTGTACTTAATATGCTGTATTGTATCACCACCCCAGAAGCATGGATGGCTGCTGTGAAGTAAAATTCTATTTTCACATACACAGTAAAAATGGAGGATATTCACCAAAGCTGATGCCTTCCAGATATGCCCTGATGAAGTTCAGAGTTGCAAGCAGCCAAAAAATAATTCAAGCAAAACAAAATAAAACAAACCCAACAAACCCAAAACCCAAAAAATGCAACCCCCCAACAACACAACAAACCAAACCTCATTGTTTGCTCTATTGAATTGTCTGAATTAAAAATAAAAATGACTAGTAAAGAACTAAATACCTAAAAAAAATGCATTTACAAACTGAAGGCCATACGCTTTGTATCAGTGGTATGCATTTTTAATGGCAAACTTTAGGTTACATTTTCAAAACTGTTTAGGAGCTTTGGAAGCCCCTGTCCCATAAATTACAATGGCAATTGAACACCCAGATCCCCAAGGTGACTTTGAAAATCTTTGCCTAAACATATCTCTCTACTCATTGTTCACAATGTTGAAGAGAAGCAAAGTTTCTGGGATATGATAATTTCACACTAGCATAAATCTTGTTTAAGTTAAAATCCCTGGAAGCTCCAAGGTAGTAGGAGTTATGTATGGGGGAATCTTTAAAAAGATCACTGAAGAGATTACTGGTTCAACAAATGGAGATTTTTATCTTAGCTCCTTTGAGACAAGGAAAACACCAAGGGACTAGAGAGAAGCAAATACAATCCCTATTTGGAGGCAGGTGTTGGGGAATGGACTAGGAAAAACAGCTGGGATATAACAGACCAGTACATCTGACCTTGGTGCTAGGCAAATCTCTAGAAATATTAATAAAGGATGAGATCACAAAACATCTGGAGAAATAAACTAGTCAGCAAGCTTTCATAAAGGGTAAATCCTATCTGACAAATCAGTGGAATATTTTTAGGGAGATAATGTGTAAAGCAGGCACGAGTGACAGTGTTGGGCTTAATTCTGTCTGTTTTGATCTGAAATGAGAAAGGATTTCTTGGACCATTGGGGTGTGGGTTGGAGTAACACTGGTATAAGGAGAAGAAAAGTGAAGTGTAAGAGGAGGCAGCACCAATACACAACTGATGCTGATAGTTAAACTGTAGCTCTACGCATAAGTTCTGGAAAAAAAAACATGAGTAAAAGTGATATCCAGTGAGCTGAATAAAGTGGAAATGATGGAGAGAACTTCTGTACAGTTTTGGGAAGGTGTGGAAGAGAATGGCCCCTCACCTCCTTTTGTGGTAAACAGTAGATTTTTAAATTTGCAGCTCTGAATTTTGAGGATTTATCCTGAACAGATATGTTTTGCACAACTCTGAGCAAGAAAGAATTGTAGTACTGACACAAAGCAGAAGCTAAGCCCTACGTAGGAGTATGAACTGTGAAGATACAAGAGTTTAATCTGGCATATTTTAAAGTATTTGCCTGGACCTCTGTATACTTCCCTGCCTGAGGTAGGACATCACAGCATCAAAGGGACATCCTAAGGACTGGAAAGGGCAGAGGACAGTAGGAATGACATAAGTATTTGTGAAGTTGCTAATGCAGAAAGCCTGGGAAACCTGGAAATGTACTCACTTGAGGGAAAAACAAGCTGTTTAAAAAGATGATCTGATTTGAACATTTCAAGATGCTGAGGAAGAATTTGAGCATAGATGAACTACAGATAAACTCTTCAAATTTACTCAGAATCCCAGAATGAGTGTTCATTAAGTAAGCATAAAGAAAAAAAGTAACTGACATAAGAATATACATGCATTAAGCAGGGTGAAACAGACTGTTAAATTACTGACATAGGATAAAAAAGGAAACAGCTTGTCTTGCCATCCAACTGTGCTGAAAAATCAGGAGACATCAATGGAGCTGGGGTCGGGGACAGAAATCAGTTCTATCCTTTTCTAGCACAACCTATATTTTGACTGGTTATGTAGTTAAAGGCCACATAATTAATCTTAAGTATTACAACATGTGAGGATGAGATGAGTGTGCAGATAGTGCTGGTGGGTCAGCGGTACTTTGCTCGTCTGGATGAGCTGCCCAAGTGACGCAAGGAAAGGCCAGAGCTGTACCTGAGGGAATTATCTTGGTTTATGAGCTGCATCCTTGGCTGCTTGATCTGCATCATTCACAGAGGCTGTTCTAGCTATGTTTCCCAGCTGGGGGTGGAATCCCAAAAACTCACAGTGTCACATGGAAAGCAAAATAAAATTGGAGGAGAAAAAAAACCAACCCAACAAACAGCTTTTAATATTTACCAGGGGATTTTTGTAATAAAGGTTCCCGATACTGAAGAATTCTGCTAAAGGGAATAGAAGCATGAAGTCAAGCTGCTGCAAGATAAACACGTGCAAGGGTCTGGGCTTACCAGGCTCGTGTAAGCAGATGAAGGTGAGCAGTGTATCAGCCCTGAAATGCCATTAAGCAAAGGGAATTCATGTCTGCATACTATGATCTATGAGGAACTTTCTGGCATGGATCTTATTAATTTTATTGTCGTTCCACAAATAGTCTTGCTGTCTGTATGACCTGCAAATTAGTTGACTAGTAAAACTATATTAGTATACCAGTTTATGGAGAAACAACTCTAGAAAACTGAAATCAGTACACAATTTTTTTAGTAGAGCTGTATGTGTGTTCTCTTATCCAATGTGTACTGAACTTTATGCACAAAACTAGAAATATCACTGTTGCCTCATGCTCAGTGACACTCTAGTGATGCGAGCCAGAACAGACGAGCACAAGTCTCCTCTCTGCTCTAAAAAATCACTTTTTCCATCAGATCATATGAGCGCAGCATAAAGCCACTCATGTTTTTCTTAGCATTATTCAAATCCACTTATGAGATGGTGTTTGTTCAGGGTGGCTTGATTTTTTTTTTCCTTATTGCAAATAGTTAGCAAATTAATGTTGTTAAAATAAGACTTGGCTGGAAACTTTAAATAAAACTCTTACCTAAGGAAGAAAATGCTTCTTGCAGCTCGTAGTTGCTCATGTCCATTTGTTGGCTTGCTTGACATGTGCATGCTTCTGCTTTTCATGGGTTTGATTAGGAGCGATGACCCTAAAATTCTATGGGGAGTCTCTTGTGGAATTTGCTATCTGAACACAAACAGGAAATATGAAAATCTTGTGTGAAACTCTGCTCTAACACATTGTGTTAGCCTTATTTCTAAGGCCAAGATCAAGGGGCAGTGCAAGTTGCAAGTGTTATACCTAACTGCTTTTTTTTTTTCTGTTGTTCTGACAATATTGTTTCTGCTTAGTTCTAATAGACTATTACTTCAGCTACTTCAAGTCACTTACAGAAACATAAGATGGATTAGATATAAACTGGAATAACTCCAGTATCTTCCTGGAGCATGAAGCTGTTGTGTCAATGAAACAATATTTCTTTTTTAACTTGCTCCTCATTTTCCTGCATCTTTCCCTATTGCCTTCAGGAATGAGTCATTAATAGCTGCTATTCAGGAAAAAAGTGAGAATTCTTTCAGTCCATAATTCACTCTCACAATTCAAGTACTGAACCAGTTTTGAACCACTTTATACCGCATCATTGCATAAGCACAAAACCAGATGGAATACTCAGTTTATAGAGATAATAACAAATTCACCGCAAGGCTACTCAGATCTCCTTTTAAAAACCTGTTCATTTCATCCTAGACTTTTATACTGATGTCAGGTGTTTGGAACTGTGGTACCTGCTTCCTACACATGTATTTTTTTCCTAGTTATGAGCTGTGTGTGACTGATGCCGTGTACCAGTGACTCATCCTACTGCATGGGGTGTTGTGACCTGCCTAATCAAGTGTCATGCGACTCTAACCCCCCAAATGTGATGGAAATTGGTACGCAATTTAAATCTGCCAACCCTTTTTTTTGCTACAGATAAAAGTATGTTGATTTTCCAACCCCAACTGTGAAATGTTCCCACTGCCTGAACTATTTTCTACACAACACTTGTTTTCTTTGTAAAAGCCTTTTCCTATTGATCTGAATTGACTTGTGCAGAAAAGCCTTGTGAGTTCAATGCAAATTGTTACCGTGCACTTACTGTGAGCAGCAGAGCAATACAAAAGGATGCTTTTGTGTAGATGTGCAACGTGCATATTTCAAGACGTGTCTCCCTGTATTGATATTTGGTCTGATCTTGCTTTCAGAGTATAAGCAAGCAGTCAATTAATGCATTTTTAAATGTTTTGAGGAGAAGCTAAATCTAAAATCTGAGGAGGGCACATGTTTGGGCAGAGGAATGCTGAATCTGTGTGTTTTCCTGGATTGAACTGAAATTGATCTCAATCTTTCAGTTGAGATAACATCAACTTTTAGACTTTTATCCTAGCTGTATGACAGGGATGGAGGGGGAGCACCACAATGTAAACAGAAAGAGTATCTTATTTAGTTTTTTACCGTGCTGAAATAACTGCTTTTATTAAGTTTTTGAGTCAGTTGTGCGGTTCAGTTACTTTACCAAAGAATCATGAGTAGGTTTGGGGTAGGAAGAAATCTCAATTCTTAAGTGATTTATCTATAAATAGTTCTGAGGTGTAGGTCCCCGTTGCAGACACAGGGCTCAAATCAGGTTCCTCACCTGCGTGAGCAGTGAGTGTGGTTAAATTTTCTTTGCTCGAGGCATACCATTACAGCAAGGATTTGGCACTTCATCTGTGTACTTGGGGGTGCAGCCTCAGAAAGGCAGACAGAAAAGCAGAAGAGAAAGCCCAATTGTAGGTAAATGTTTGTCCTCTGGATAGGGTAAAGCACCCACAGAAAATATTCAAAGCATTCATGCTGAAACAGCTCTAGAATGAGAACAATTTGATGGCAAAAGGCAGACTATCACATCTTCTGTTAACAAAATCTCCATGAGCATGCAGACCACAGCAAGCTCTCACTCTTGCTGCACAGCCATACTGTTTACCCAAGCTCTGTCCCAGCAACACTCCCAGCCAGACTTTTAGCCTTTCCTGGGCACAAGCTGCAAAACTCAGTTCAGAGCTGTCAGCTAAACCATAAATCATCAGATTTATACTTGCGTTAAAATATCTCTGAGGCTGCTCTGCACATTTTCTTGATAGGTCAATAAACTTCTGCCTATGGAGTCCAGCTTTAAGTTGCATTTGTGCAGATGCCAAAAGCAGGAATAACTCATGAGTGCTGCATTGGGCTTCCTCCATCAGACAACATGAGTTACACTTGCTGCTTGTGTGTGAAGCAAGGACGTGCCTCCTTGTCCCTTGTGCTGAGGACTGGAAGTACTTGCATCATATACAATCAGAAGACAAATGTGAAGAGAAACCTTGCTTAGACTAGCAAATATTTTGCATGATCTCTTTGTATGTGAATCGAAGAGCAGCAGTGGTCAAAACGACCATCATTCATGTGGAACTTGCTTCCCACTTTGTGATTTACCTCAGCTGGAGGAAAGAAGCACAAAATAACTTTTACTATCTGTGTGCAGAAACACTGGCATTACTAGTAGTGCCACCTAGCAAAGGATGGCATCTGGTTTGATATTGGGTGAGCAGCTGCCCCCCTTTATGCCAGAAAGAAGAGCTTCTCATCTCTTGATCGCAATATTGGGGCTTTGGGCACATGGTGTAAGGCTCATGTTGTTGCTCATTTTGATGTCAAATGCTCTCTTCATCTGTCTGAGAAAAAATGAACACAGATGGGGTGGTTTTGCTGGTTTTGTGTGCCCATCAGTTGTTTTTAAAAGAGAGATGTGAATCTGTCTCCACCCCTTCCTCCCTTCATTTGCTACTATGTGCCAATATTAAGACAATGAGTGACTTTACAGGGGGAAGTATTCTCAGATGACTGGGGGTCGCACTCAGTGTCTGCTCCGGATCTGGAGAGGCTGGTGACTGCAGGAGGTTAAAGGAAGGTAGGAAGTAAAACCTTAACAATATTTTGCAATTACTCAAAAAGCAAAGCCAGGTTTCTTTCCCCAGTGATACGCATTGCAGCCCAAATCCATCAAGGAACTTGCATCCAGCTTTAAGCACAGGAGTGAGCCCCGAAGGATGACATGCGGGCTGCGGCAAGCCTGTACTTACACAGGCAGTGTTGATTCAGGATTATGGTGAATAGAGCTGGCTCCTCTTGGGATGTATATATTAGACTTTTTAAAAAACTTTTGACCTTAGCCATGCTCATTTTATGTTTTAAGTAATCACGGTGGCTCCCACAATATCATGCCTCCTGAAGCTCTCAGTGAGTTGTTGGCGTGGTTAAGGAGTTAAGGCTTTGAGAAGGGCCAAAATGGTTCAAGGAAATAAATCCCATTGAATTTAGTGTGACCTGGGCACCTCACACCCCCAATGCCTTTGGATCAAACCCATTTAGATGTGTTGTGCAAAAATATGAATATTTCTGATGTATGTGTGTGCTTACATTCAAAGGGGAACTGGGAGTCATCTCAAAAACCCAACCTCTTCTTAACAGCAATGACATATGTCAGGCACACAGAAATTGGCCCTTCAGAAGGAAAGTTATTCTGGCAGTTGTTATGATTTCAGAAGTAAACTATTCCACTGAAGTATTGTAAGTGGAAAAACAACATCAGAAGAACATGAAGCAAATATGTTGTTATAAATTCTTCTTCTGTACATCCCCAGAATTACACAGAGTTGAGCAGCAGAAAGAAAATGAAGCAGTTCACACACAAACTACAAAAACCTTCTGAGAGAGAAATGATTTTTTTTTTTCACTTAATCATATCATTAAAGCTAAAACTGCTTTTTCTCAAATAAGAAATAGTGGGCATAAGTCCTAGCACCCTCCCTGTGTGAAGGACTGGAGCAGGGACTTCCACTACTGGAGCAAAGCGTAACGCTGTCTAATAAGTGCTGAGTGACAACAGCACTGCCAACGAAGCACGTGTGACATTTGCATGAATATCAAATGAATTCATTATAATCACTATTATTTCCATGAATACCAAATGAACTTATAATAACTGAACTCCTAAAGATTTACCAGTTTGTGTCTAAAAAAACCACAACCAAACAAGAAAAAAAAAAAAAAAAACAAGAAAAAGAACAAAAAGCAGAAATAGTAAAAAAAAAATAAGTGTTATATTTTGGAGAGGTGATATTCAGGCAAAATATTTTTAAAAGATTCAAGTAGCTGATGATGGTTTCTGCCCCTTGTTTCTTTTTTCCTATAGATCTCTCATTTTTGAATGCTAAATAGGAGATAATGAGGATGTAGAATTATTAATTTTCCTAAATAACAATCTCCATTAAGTGAGGGTATTTTTTGAAATTAAGTGTCTTTACTGTAAAAGGAAAACACAGATAACACTAGGAGTGTATAAACCAATAGAAGAGTTCACATGCAGCACCTTTTGGTTGGTTCTTAACTTCCTGAAAGAGAGAACGTCTGGTTTCATGTCAAACATCTGCTTCCAGAAATAGTTCAGAAAACTGAAATTGTGATATGTGTTTACTTGTGTTGTAAGTATACACCATGGACTGCAAATACTGTAAAATCTGTAAACAATCATTTGCTGCAGCCAGATTTCTCCTTCCCTGCCCAGACACTGCAACTTCCCTGCCCAGCAGGAAGCTCAACCTGCTTCTTCTGTTTGCTTTTCCCAGAGTGGCTGGCATTGCAATGCATGAGGATGTTCGTGACTTTGCTGTTGGTGTTGAAATACAACAGTTTATCTGTGTGAATATGTGCGATGTGGAATCAGGCAAGGTAAATGTACTTTGACTTGGTGACCTTCAATATGAAAAGGAAAAGCAAATCACAGTTGTGCTTTTCTTGCATTGCGGGAGCAGCTACTGAAATACCAATTAAAAGCTATAATGGGAGATTGGGTGGATCTGTATAATAAGAAAGTTCTAAGTCAAGCAGGAGGGTTGCAATAATAATAGTAATAATACCAAGTACATTTCCTTATTTAACTTTGTTTTTTATTGTGTTCAGCTCGCAGCTGATTTTCTTTTTACCTTGTAACATAGTCTCTAATTGAGACACATGAAGCTCATAAGAGGCTTTAGACAAGATTCAGCTAGCCACAAAAGTCATTATCTCATTTTCATTTATTAACATGATATTTCCAATGGATTAACGAGGGTTTCCCTTTTGTTGCCTCTGCTATGGCACTAGCCCTAAAGGGGCTGTTGCGTCTCTCCATCTCAAGTGACTTCTTACTCACATTAGATTACAGTAATGTACATGTTACAGGAATGACATTTATTATACTTCTTGAATTAAAATTCTCTATTTGAAGTAGCTATAATTGCTGGAAATAGGATAAAGTGGACTTGAGTGTTGATTTTAGCAATGAGCTAGTATAAAAATAACTGCTGCTAGAACTAGGCATGCAAAAAACCTCTCCCCTAATTTCAAATGTCTAATCCTGTAGTACTTCTGGAAATTGTATTAGGATGCAGAACTGGTAATTTCAAATTTCTGAAGAAGCCAGAGGCCTTATTAAGACAACTATTCCCTTTATTTTCCACAACATTCATAGTTATTTCTCGAGTGCCAGTCAGTCTGCCATTCCCTGAAGCTGCAAAGTACAGAGTAATAGTGTAAATTTTTGTTAACTGGGAGAAGCGTTGACCAGGTACCCCACCAGGTGCATCTCAGCAGACTGCAGTGGTGAGCCCTAGCACAGGGAGCTGTGTTATTTTCCTAATGTGTTTTTCAGCTCTGCTCACTGCTCCCCTGTTCTTCCTCCTCTCCCAGAAGGCTGCTCGAGCAGCATTACAGCAAGAACCTGCAGAGAGTCTGTCTGCTCCAGGCACTGTCTGATCTTGTCTGACATAATTTAAACCAATGCTTCCCGCTTTAGTTTTACATTTTCCAGGGCCTGAAAGGTTCAGTGAGAAACAAAATTCACCTAAGCAAAATATAGAATAGGCTATTTAAATCATTCAGTCTATTTCTGCTTCATCTTACATGATGCTTCAGGGTGCCTGCCATTGGGTTTGATTTTAAATCAAACCCTGAATTATTTGTGGGTGTCAGATTTCTCCTGACCAGTTCCTTGAGGGATCTCAGCTCTGAAGAGGGCAAGTTTTACCCTTGCATTTAGGAGAAAAAAATCATATCCTCCTGCTCCAGCCAATCCTCCCCAGTGTAGCTGGATTTAGTGCCCTTCCTCATCTGTGTTTTGTCCAGAAACTCTGTTACCTGCCTGGAGGTTCACAAAGAAAGGAGCACTGAGTTACCACACAGACGGATAGTGTGGTCCTTCTGGCTCAGCATTTAATAAGCCTAAGGGTATGAAAATCTGGAAAATAAGCTGTGGAGTTTGGAAGAGGAATTCTTCCTGCCTTGATTTCTAGGGGGTTAGGGAGGGGAAGTAGCAGAAATATTTAATCCAGGAAGCTCCATCATATGTCATGTTTAAAATTGCAACCTACAGTGCTTTATAAAAAGTATTATGAACACAATCACTAACAGGTTCCAACATAAATTTGTAAACCAAAGCAGCCCATGCTGATGTTTTGGAATCCCTTCTGTGCTTTCTGTTCTAGAGGGTACTTTCTGCTTTATTTATTAAATTGCTTATCAAGGCTGAAATCTTGGGGGATGGGGCTGTTCAGATCCATGTAGGGAGTCTGGCAGCAGCTGCAGGAATCTCTGTGTTGGCAGCGAACTGGTGAGTCTCCTGCATGGGATCTCCTGGCTAATCTGGTGTCATAATTGTAGTCAACTCGAAGGAAAGCTCCAGATGGGCCTTTAGAGGATGAGCTTAACCTGTTGCAGGCGTGAGGGCAGGGATTATGCTTTAAAGAAGTGTGGTGTATATATATATAAAATATGTACTTTTCATTCACTGTGATTTTCTAACAGACATCCTCCTTAACAAAATAGTGAAAGTCTTGTAAGGTACGTGGCCTTTGCCTAAGGAGTCCTGCACCTAAGGAGGAATAGGTGTTTGGAGGGACCTGTTAAAAAGCACAAAACATGTCTTCAGTGACCCTAAACTCCTCTGCCTGGGCTTCAGGCATTGTCACTGAGCACTTGACTTTGCCTCTGTCAGCCCCTTCACATAGTTTTTATTTCACAGCAGGGTTCATAGAGGTGGCCTGTATTTCCTAAAGCCTGACCAGAAAGGGTGTTCAGAGGGTGTTCTTCCTCAATTAAAAAAAAAAAAAAAGATACAAATGTACGAACAGTTGAAATAAAACGTGAGTTTTGGGTAAACTCCAATAATGTGTTTTTCATTGCATGAGATGTGATGCCTGTCAACACTTACTAGTCAGATTCGCCTTCTTTTTGTGTGTCTTGAACCAGCACCCCCCCCGCTTTTTTTTTTTTTTTTTTGTAGCAGAGAGGACTGTCCTGCATATCATGCTTCCATCTCCATACTGTAATTATTAATATCTGGTAGAGCGAGGTCACCTATGTTTTTTGGCAGCAGTTATATTCCCATATATAAATCATGATAAAGTGCTATTGCTCTGTAGGGTACACTGATGTTTTCAATTTACTCTGTATAGAATATTTCTTTCTTTCTTTCTTTCTTTCTCCCTTTCTTTCTCCCATTCTTTCTCCCTTTCTTTCTCCCTTTCTTTCTTTCTTTCTTTCTTTCTTTCTTGCTCCCTTTCTTGCTCCCTTTCTTTCTCTCTCTTTCTCTCTTTCTCTCTCTTTCTTTCTCTCTTTCTCTCTCTCTGTCTTTCTCTCTCTCTTTCTCTCTTCCTTTATCTCTTTCTCTCTCTCTTCCTTCCTTACTTCCTTTCTATACTTCTTTCTTTTTTCTTTCTTTCTCCCTCAAAAAAAGTCTTTTGTTCTATAATACAGATATACTAATAGATTTCACAACCAATAAAAAAATATTAATAAAAATGAGGCATTGTTACAAAGTAGGTCCTAACTATCCAGCCTAATGTTTCAGTAAGTCTGTGGTGCACATCCTTTTATAGCCAATTAAGAGGATGTTTTATTTCCCTCATTAAAAGTGCAGCCCACAGTCACCATGTTGAATCAAATAAGTATGAGTTTGCACATCCTGTGCGCAACCTTTCCTTGAGGCACAGTAGCATTTGTCATCTTTATAATAAAGCTTTCCAATTTTTCTGATTAATATTTAAAAGAAATAACATGACCTGAGGAATATATATATAACATCCTTGTTCGAAGGCATTCCATACTACACAGCTCTCTCTGGTTTAAGGCTAACATACTATTAGATCACTTTGTATTCTGCCTTATTCTGAGACCTATTTTCCTGTGTTTATGTGCAGCAGCAGTCTCTTTGTGCTCTTTTCTTTCTCCCAGATGAGAGAAATTTTACCAGTGCACATTGCATTTCAGTGATTGCTGTAATGCTCCTTGTCTTCAGTCTTGCCCTGCCATGTGGAGGGTAGGGAATGGTCCTCTACAGATTGTCTCCTGAACAATTACTGGGTTGTTATGGGTCCATGAGCAAGTGGTCTCTGAACCAAATTCCTTGCTGCTATCTATCAAAGCAGAGGTGGGCTGGAGTGCTGTTGAAAGGTGAGGTCAGGCACCAAAATATGAGGACAGCAGGCTCATTGGGTCCCTCTCTCTCACTCTTCTAGTTCAAGTGGCAATTTGCTAATATGACCACCGTGTGTGTCTTTGGCAGAGCTGACCTGGAAAAGTGTGGCTTCCTCTTGTAAAGGCACACCTTCTACTTCATCTCTGTCTCCCGAGGGTCTCTAGCTGGTACAGCTTTACTGACCTCAAAGAGCTCCATGGTTATTTCTTAGACTCTAAGAAAGTAAATATCTGTGTTAGAACCTTGCATTTCTTGAGGCTGAAAAAAAAAATGATTACTTAGATTTTTTTTGTTATCTTTATTGAAACACATATGCCAGAAAATAAAAAGACCACACCACAGTGAGGTTTGGTTGGCAGTGTAAGGCAGCAAGTAAGGTATTAAACAAAGGTAAACAATGAGCAGGCTGACATTTGACAGCAGAGGTGCTAGAAACTCTTTACTTTTATGCGGTCTTCCCAGCACATTAATTCTTGGGTCTTTCCCCCTTCTTCTGCTCCCCCTCCCCCCCGACCCCATTCCCTCTCGTCTCTTATTTATTTTCTTCCATTTTCCCCCCCAATGATAATTGGAAGCAAACAGTGGAAAATGAGAAGGGTTAAGGTCAGTTTGGGTATTTTATATTGGTACCCATCACTAAAGCCCCTTAGGTTCTTCAGACCGTTATGAATAATCACAGCTAGAATAACAAAATATAAGCCTTTAAACTTAAAAGCTTAATTATTCAGGGCTCTCTGTAAATTACAGACAAAGCTAACAAATTTCATACATTAGTCATGGCAAGAAATATTAAATTCCATGGTTTGTCACAGATTAATAGGAAAAAAAGATTAAAACAGCAAGTTGTGTAAGTAATTTAAACAAATGCTTGTCAGAGATTCTGCGTGTTTGGCGAAGAATTAAATAAGTGAATATCAGCAGCTGAACTTCTTGCAGAGGAGCCAAACCCTTTTGGAAAAGCTGAGAGCCTTTTTGATTATGGAAACAATATTTTACTCAATCCTATAATGTGTTCAAACCAGCTGTTGAACAAAGAAGAAGAATTTGCCATGCAGTGTTGCTTGTATTTGTCTTAATCCATCCCCGTAAGTAACCCACTTGCTGCAGAGGAAAGCGGAAACTCTCAAATGGACCAGGACTTGGAAGATACAGAGAATACCAAGATTAATAATGAAGGCTGGAGCGCTTGTTGAAGGGGGTGATAATGCCACATACACCATGCAATCCTTTCTATTAAGTAGTACCATGGAATAATTGCAAAATGTTTTTTACATCGTGCCAGTACTGGGGCAAATTCTTGCTGGCAATCCAGCACTGGAGCAAAAGGAATCCCCACCCCTGAGCAAAGATGGGGATCCATACTGCAGGGGATTCCAGCATCCATGTGCAAGACTCTGTGCAACCACTGCCCATGGCACAGGGCCGTCATCATTATCCGACTTCTGCCTAAACAGCATTCTCCAAACTCCTCCCCTGTAAAGAAGGATTATAACAATGTGCACAGCACACACAGTGATGGATTTTGCGAGGACAAGCTGTATGCACACTCAACCTGGGAGAGTTTCTGAAAGTTGTTTGTCTCTAATTTTATTTCTTTTGTAAATTTCTTCGGTATTTTTGTCAGTTGGGAAGATGAGGTAAGTCTTCCTTTCTCCTGATCTCCTTGAGCTAACAGTGTGATATCAAGAACAGAAATTTGCCCTACCTTGCATTTCCACCTGGTTCAGTAAGCTTTTGGGTTTGTTTTTTTTTCACTCTTTACTCCTTTAACCCTTGCTGTTATCTTAGGGAAAAAGCAGAAAGGAAATCGAAGCTGTGATTGGTAGCAAGGAAAGCAAGTACTTTCTGAATTTCCCAGTTCCTAATTTACTTTTTCTTCACTCTCCATTATGGTTCTTCCAATTTACAGCTGAAGACAGCTCTCAGAAAACATGGATGTGGTGCCACAAACAATCTATTGGAACTTTCTTTTTCTAAATCTGCCATTTACTCCTTAGCTCTTACTTCAACACCCATGGAACAACATGCTGCTATGGATGGCTAGAATTGGCTCTTGCAGTGAGGTAAAATGTTTGGTTACACTGAAAGAGGAATCAGAGATGGGGATTTAGGACAGCCCATGCCAACATGTATCTGAGCAGTTCCCTGAGCCTTTCAGCTCAGGCCAAATGAAACTTGATGCAGAGATATATTTATGGGGGTTTTTTTAAGCTGATGTTGAAGAATAGGCTATACATTTACATGCTGTCCCCCAGCCTCAGCATCACAGTGGCTGTGGGTACGCTTGCTTTGAAATGAATTCAGGCAGAATGATTGCTCAGGGGTAGCTTACTCCATCAACATGGTTTTTGGAGTTTTCAGTAAATCTCCATTTCACTCAACACGATTTTCATAAAATACATAGTGAAAGAAGCAGAAGTCAGAGGATGGAGAAACATCCAGGCTTCATGGTTTACCACTTTTAATGTAAACATTCATAGTTTTCATCATAACTTTCGGGGAACCTTATATTGTGCGCATGTTTGCTCAGCATAAAGTCTCCTGGTGAGCAAGATGTCCTCTCCTCTGTCCGTGTATCCACTGGGATGAAGGCGCTTTGGTGGCTGTTGTCGACCAGCAGAGTTAATTGAACCAACATTTGGGATCTGCTGTTCCCACAGCATCTTTATCCTAGCTGGAGCCAGGAAGCCTCAGTAATCTCCCATGGGAGCTCCTTCCCAGGAAAATTCCCAGCACGTCTTCTCAAGGAAGGAGGTTGAGTGTCTTCTGTTATATCTTGGATAAGCATCTGCTTGTGATATTCATCCAAAAACTGGAAATATCAGGCTTGTTCTACATTGATTCATTTCAGCAGCTGACCTAGCAGCAGTTTGTATACCAGTACTGATGATTAACTTTGGTTGACTTGAGAGGTTGTCTTTGACCTAGATTTCGAGTCAGGCTTAGATCTTAAGTGGAAGACCTTAGGGTTCACACTTGACATTACCGAGTTGTCATGCAAATAGATCCACAGAAAACCAGATATTGTTCATTTTGCTGGCTGCTTTACAGACTTGTGCATCGCCTGCACAAACTGTAGGATATTCATTTGTCTCATTTTCAGCCCTGTTCAAGGGCTGATACATGGTGAAGCTCTCTTGACAGCCTTTGTAGAGGTGTTTGCTTGAAACTTATGACCTAGCAGGAAGGTCTGGGACCACCAGGAATGGGAGCTTTTCACTATAGTCTTAGGACCTGGTGTTAAGGCAATTTGTGTCTTGCTTTCCCTCTCCCTCCCAAAGATAACCTTCTGCTTTCTTTTTCCTATTTCTCATGCATGCTGGGTCATTCCTGTGTCCATTCATTCAATAGGTTTAATTCCTATTTACCACACACATTGTGAAGGGAAGAGAAACATGCACTGAGATGTAAACTGCTGTCCTTCATCTGAACATCCCTGTCTGGCTTCATTGTATGCACCTCCTCCAACTCCTCCCTGCCCCCACCCTTTCCAAACCTGCTGAGTGGCTTCAAACAGTCTCCTTGTATCCAACCCATGTTTAAAGCATTCTCAGAAAATAGGTGAACTCCTCTAGCTAGTAACCTGCTGGAGGAGCCTGTCAAGGGCTGGCTGTATGCACTTCAGTCTTCACAAAAATCAAAGTAAAATGAGAAGAGTCTCACAGAAAAGGGTTACGGAGAGTTTCACGTATTTTGCAGCCTTTTCATGGCTTAAATTACACTTTCCCTTGTTCTAGTTTTAAAAGGCAGAACAGAAAACTTAATTTCAACACTGAAAAATGAAGGCTCTTCAATTATTTATAACATTAAAATGTACAAATGTTTGATCAATGAACTTGAAAAAAACATGCAACTACAAAACCCATTTCACAGTGTTCTAAAGTTCATGTGGCAGAGATAGAGAAGTGAAATGATTATTAACAGACGAAGAGCAGCATTTTAATAACATTCGAGCTGTAATAATGAGGCTGACAAAAGCAAGGAAATTCAAAGCCAACACTGATCTGATGCTCCCTCCTTAACATGTAGACTGTGCTTAATTTTGCAGAATATAAGGTATTGTAAGAAAATTGCTCTCATGCCAGAGACCCCCTCAGTGTGGTGCGCAGTGGGGAGGCAGCAGGATGAGGTACCTTTTGTTTCAGAACTTCTTTCTTTTATAGTGGAGTGTTTTGGGTAAATACACAGCTGTGTCTTCATCTGTGTTGTTGTTCTCAAGATTTACCATTTTCATTAATAGTATTGGAAGCTTCTTTCTCTTAAAACATGCTGAAGTAAGAGATTTCTCATGAAATGGCACCAGGTGAGGCCAGCATGCCAAGCAAGGGTCTGTAGGGGGGTTATAGGTGGTGCAGCTTCAGGAGCTGCCCAGGTCCTCCAACACCAAACCAGAGAAATACAACATACTGGCCTTGTATTGGGATAAGCCTTGTGACACCCAACAGGCACAAAGCCCACTAATTGTTGCTGTGCTCACGCAAAGGAATAAATAGGGGTTATAGCGAGCGTGAGGCTTGTTCATAGCTACCCACATCCTCCTACAGTTGGGGAATAAGTGGGCTCAAAGCGGCTCTAACTGTATCAGCTCTCAGTGCCTTTACCTTGAGGTCTGCTCTCCAAGGGCTTGACAGCTGGGAAGGGCTAGTGGTGTCCTTCCTTCACTCTAAAAGAATATTTTTGTTGGATAGGTATACAAGTTTTCTTACAAAAAGAAGTTTATTTTCCAGATACCAACCCTTTGCAGAAAACAAATATGATTCTATCAGCCAGCTATACAATTGCGATAAATCCTGTTTGTTCAGTGCTTTTCTGAGATAAATGGTTATTCTTGTTTAAGAGCTTTGAATATCAAGATGCCTCTTATGCAACAGCAAACTGAAAAATATCTGGTTTTACTGCAGTGTAGCAAAACTGTGAAGTTTATCAGCAAAATGCCTTTCCAAATGGGAAAGGGCACGTGGACACTAGATACAGAGTGCAAAGCAGGGCAAAGAGCTTATTAAACACAAACCTGCATTTATATCCTTGTAAGGGTAAGAAAATTATATTTAAGAGCTGATGGCAAGCCTTATCCCTGGTTTGCAGTAGGTAGGCTTAAGCAAGAACTCCCTTTGGCTCTGCTAGCACAGCAAGGGAACTCTGTGCCTCCTCCTCTCCCTGGCCCTACGTGACAGGAAGAGTCCTGAGATGGGACAGTGCGAGGGACGTCCTCTGCTTTTGGGGATGTTTCCATTGCCTTTGCAAAAGTGACTTAGGACAGAGTATCCCTCGTTGACCTGAGTTAATCCCATAGGCAACCAGATGCCCAGGCCAAGGTGCTGTGTGAGGTGCGGGGAGCCCCGAGGCTTCCTTTAGGGGTGGGCAGTGGCCCTCTTCAAGAAGTGATTGCCAAATGGCCACCTGCCCTTCCTTGAGCTGCTGCCTGAAAAATAAGCGACCAGCCTTCACGTCTTGGTCCTGCAGCTTCTAATTATGCCCCGCACAAGGCCTTAGATGTGAAGTCTGCTGCAGAAGCAGGACGGTGACGACGATGAAAGGGAACAACATCAAAAGTGTCAGGGAGAGGAGAAGGCAACACCATATCAGTGTTGAAGCTACATGCATATTCCAATTTGCTATGTGACTGTGTTACTAATTTGGAAGGGGAAAAAAAAAAATCAGATTATACGCAGAACAGCATCCCATAAGGTGCCTCAGGAATATACAACTGAAGAAGAGTTTCTTAACAGGGGAGTCATATGCTATTGAATCTAGTCTCAACACACAAATAAAGTATAATTAGGGCTCATTAGGAATGGAGGTAGGGCTGTTGGATCTCAGGTCTGTATGCGGCCACCCCAGTAGGCATGAACAGAGAAGAAATAAAGCCACAGTGCTTACACTTTGGTGGGGAATGAGGAGGAATGGGTAAGTGCTGTCCTTGCACGTCCTGATCTGACAGGATGGATTGTAAGTTTGTCAGAATAGTGTTGCAATATTTTCAAAATTACGTGATTGATCTGAAGGGGGAAAAAACCCTAAAGTTACAAAAATTCTATTAATAAAATTTAGTAGATTAATAATTCTTAGTATTACATGTAAAAATTGGTATTAAATATTTAAAAATTCTATTAATAAAATACTAGATTAATAAAGCCTAATATTATGTATAAAAAATTAATTGGATGCAGTTCATTGACTTTGTAACGTGAAAACCACAGCAAGAAACCTGCCGGCTCTTACTTATATAAAGGCTTATGATCATGGTCACAATGGAAGGGCAAGAAGAGGATGTTTAGAACTGAGCTGGGTCACCAGTCATAGGCTGGTAGGAATAAGCAGGATGTGGCCTCATCCAGTATTACCGAATCCTCGTTAATTTTTGTCTCTGCAAACCAACTGAAAGAAGATATGACACGATGCAAGGCAGGAGCCATGAAGACGTTGCAATGGGAATAAAGGTGTTTCCTAATTTACAAGTTTGGGGGCCTGTGGGAATCTGTGGATCCTGATATTTCTGAATAGAGCTCCCACATCTGCATCACTGATATTAATGAATTTTGCCCCTGACAACAAATGCATGGTCAGAATTTATGTACCAAGAGGGTGGAAGCCTTGCCAAAATAAGCCATTTGGGCACTGCCACCCACAGCATGTGGTAATGGGGAGGGGATGCAGCACATCACAGAATCAGGTATGCCTGGGCTTAGGCTGAAATAAAATATGTGATTTAGGTGTTAAAAATTAGCAAATGTCAAAAATCTATTTTGCAAAAGACCTCTAGATTAAGGTATTATCTAAAATTATTTTATCAAAAAGGAGAATAGTCTTTTAAAGCATGCTTTCTTATGTATATGGCATTTTTGCATCTGAAGTGCTCCTGCTTTCTTCTTCCAGGATGACGTACACTCCCATTACTGGTGGTCTTTCCAGAGATTTTTGCACAGAGTTAGAAAAAGCACTACGTTTTGCCTCTGCTTAAACAGTGGTTACAGCAGATGGTAAAACTGTGTTTAAATTAGAATTAAATATTACAATTAATATTCATTGATTTTTATGTTTCATTATAATTAGAAATTAAGTTTATTCTTGGGTAAACAGTTTATAGCAAGTTATAAATATTTTCCATTGACCTACTAACTGGCTCAATATATTATGAAGTTATTGACAGTCGCAGTAAAATTTACAAACAGCAATTAAACCTTTTAACATACTAGAAATGTCTGTCTCCATAACACAGAGAAATGATTTTTTAAGATAATCTTCTACTGATATTAAATTCCTCCAAGATTTTTAATATATTGTCAAAGTTTATGTGTCATAAAATAAACCTAGAGCTTACAAAAAAATTTACACAAGGATATTATTTAAGAAAAAGGACATGTAAGTTTTAGTACAGTAAGAATGATGATATAAGCCACTGAAACATATAAAAGTACATACCAAATACTATCTTAAAATAGCATTAAATGTCTTGTATAAATCCACAAGTCAAGGTTTAAGGTTTTTTTACAGTACCTGAATCTCTTATTATTGTGTCTAGATAATGACACCCTCACAGTGCAGCACTTAGAAAAGCTCACATTTGATAGATGTAAAAGCATGAAATAATGATAGACCAAGAAATCCTAATTTTGAATTCTCTGATAATGCAAGGTTAGGGCACATACTTTGTGGGCTTGATTCAACAATGTATTACTCCATCTTGAGTGTGATGTAAATCATTTAAAATCAATAAAAATGGGTCACCTGGCTGGTGTAAATTGGCTTGCCTTCATTACAGTCCATGGATGAATGCCAGTTTACACCAGCTGAGAAATTGGCCGAGTGCAGTTATATCTGTGTAAAGCTGTCAGAACCCAGTGATTCATCAGGAACTGCACATTTATGATAGCTTTTCTCAGTTTCCTTTATATATATATATATGTATTTAAAAGTTGGGTGGTTCGACACTGCCCTTGAAATAAGAGTGATGTCTCTTACCCTAATCCATGTTCAATAGAAGCATCACATTTCTCTTATTAGCAGGCATTAGGAACTTGGTGGAAAAGTGAGCATCCATGATTCGGGGAGATGGAAGAAGATTGCAATGCTACAGCTGAAGCATCCTCCAGGTTCAGCTGAAAGGACAACATCCGAGCTAGGGCTGCGCCAGGAGGATGCCCTTCCCATCTGTGCAGCCACCGTGTGTGCTTAGAAGCAGCAAACAGATGAAACAGCATCTTGAGAGCTAGAGGAGTGCCGTGAACACTTTGGGAAGCAGAATATTATTTGTATTCTTACAGCAAGCATGCTTTGCCATATGTGTATCTAACAAGGTTAAGCTGGGGAGAGCCTGCTGCCAGCCTTGATGCTGCAACACGGTCTATGGTAAGAGAGACAGCCCTCACTGTGAAGCCCCACTGCAAGATACAGCTCTCCTTTCTAGCAATCTTCTTCTTCCACAGTTTTCTGAAGATAATGAAGTTATCTGCAATTGTAGGCCCCAGCCGAAGAACACCTGAAGATGGGGAAAAAAGGAGGAGGGTGATTTCAGCCTACACTTATCTCTTTCAGGGCAAATATCCTAAGAAAGGAGGCGATAGTGGAGAAGTTCAATAGTCATAGGTACAACCAGGAGCATGGCCTTATATGAAATATCTCAGAGGAGCTGCTGTGTTTCCCCTTTGATGTCAGCTCACCCACACATTTTGGGTGCCCCACCTTTAAAGAATATGCCCCAGATGGTGCAGCAGAATGGAGCATGCACTCCAGTTTCACTAGGGTCCTGCAAGACCATCATCTAACACTAAAAGTAGCAAAACCAACGGGGTTTGTTTTGTTTTTACATATTCTTTGTAAGCTGAAGCTGTGCCTGGTGGGCTTTCCACCCTGAAGCTGGACTCCTCATGGGTCCTCTCCTGGAGGGCCAGAGCTATCCAGGTCCCGTGAGCTTGGTGGGACTGGAAGCAGCACTGGCTTGCCTTATGCAAGCGTGCAATATAACTGACGTGACTTTGTGGTTTCCTACCTCAGCTTTGAAATATAGTAAACTCACAAAAGCTACTGTAGAGTTCAGAACAAACACAGGGGGTATGTTTAGTTATTTGTTTTTGTAGTAAAATAAAATATTTATTATACACAGACACCTACTGTGAACAGAGGGTAAGGCCACTGTGTTTTATCTCTAGGGTGTCATGTTTGACTTCCATTAGGGATGTATTATAGACCTGTGGGTTTTCATGAATTCAGAAAGTCCACTTTGAACACTGATTTCAAAGCCTACAGGGGGTGTGAGGAATGTAAGAACACTGCTTCGTAGGAAGTAACCTGTTGCATCTAACAAACACCTTGTGTTTGATAAGTCAGAGCTGAGGTATGCTATAAAGGCATTATATTTTTTCTTTTTTTTTTCCTTAGCAGGATTTTAAAGGAAGATTTCCTATTGTTTGCATCGCAACTTTAGCCCATCTGAAAGCTCAAGGTGAAGACAATGAATGATCTCCTGAAAAATGCACTATTACATCAGCATACTTTTTACATTTTACCCTAATTCCTTCCCAATGAATCATATGGGAGGAGAAAATGACCTCAATGATCAGGTGGATGCTGATATATCTCCATAAGTGCCTCTCAGATTAATGATGCTGTCCAAAACTCTTAAGTAACACTTGAGGGAGATGCATGGAGGGGCCATCAGTGGCGTGTGGTGCTGCAGGCATGGGGGCTGCCAGTCTTGTGCCCCTAACCCCCATCCCCATGGTGGACAGTGAAAGGTTGACCATAAGATATGGCTCATGGAGTTCAGTGCCATGCAGACCACGGCTCCTGAGCAGCCTCTGGATAGAACAGGACGTGGGAGAAGACCTACGTTCTGCACAGGGCACAACCAGTATTGTGGGGACATGGTCTCAGCCCAATGGAGAGTTTGGAGACAGCAATAAGAAGGTGCAGAGGATGCCAAAGGAATCTGCCATGAAAGCATGAAATCTTTCTATGTGTTTCTTCACCAGGACAGTTTTATCTTCTGCCCACAACCCTGCCTATGGCTGGACGGCTAAGGAGGGGTGTTCTCCTTTCTCTTCATATCCACGTATCTCACCTTGAACTATGCAATACAGGTGACAGTGTATGAAATGCAAAAATCTCAAGAAGAGAGACTGGTACTCAACTCTGCAGCTGGATGCCACCTAAGGCATTTTTTTTTTCTCATGGTAAAAAAATAAAATAAAATAGAATACCTGACCTTGTAAAACCAATGCAGGACTCATACGGCATCGTTGGAGAAGATTTAATTTGCCTTCTCTAGACAATGAGTAAGGGTGTATTTTGAATGTTCGTTCACTTCTTTATCTATCTATTCATTCTGTTTATTGCTGGCTGGGAAGAGGATGCACATGGATTTGTTTCCATAATGATTTCATGGAAAGATCAAAACCTACTGAATCCAGCTAAATGCAGGAGTCAGAGGGCTTCTTACAGGCATTGAGAAAGATTTTGTTTTGCTGATGTTTTTCACAAGAAGTTAATACTGACTATTAGGCCGAGCTTAACTAGGTATGTAAAGAGTGTGGAAATAGAAAGTAAGTCTACAAATAGTCAGACATGCTGCTACTAACAACTTTTATGCTTGTAATTTGTACCTTACCTTAACGTGTCTGTCTTTGCAGTTCTACTTTACAGATACTACTTTGACACAGGATGACATGTTCCAAAGAAGTGATTCTTGTTTTTCAATAATTTGTACAGTTACATACTAAATCCTGTTCAGCACAGTTTTCAATATACTCTTAAAGCCAACCTGTCAGGTTAGACTCTGTCGTAACATCTGATTTGAACACTGACCAATGGACACAAATAATTTTTTATGGGAATGAGAAGGCAGTTGAACTAGACAACTTGCAAGTATTCGATATCTTTTATGTTGTTTTGTTCTGTTTTGTTTTTCTTGGGATTTTACATCAAAGGTGCAAGCTGCCTCTGTTGCAGTCAGCAGAAAAATACCTGTTGGCTTTGTGGAAACCAAAGGTTCACCTCATTCCTGTAAAGTGCATCACATATAGTTTTCAATAGAGTAACCTCCCCTTTGGAAACCACTTTGGGTCCTACTACTTGCTACTGGGATTCTTACCCTATATCCAAGTTTGTTCTGAGAGTACGGGGCTCTTCCCAGGTCCTACACACGCTAATATTATTACCCTGTGAGAGAGGTTAGCAGCAATAGTCATGGACAGTAAGTCCTGACTTGGTTATGTGCTTCCCGTTCCACTTGAATTCAACCATTAAATCTGAACTTCCAGTTCAAATTAAACATGTCATGACCAATGTCAGATATATGGACAACTTCAGAGTGGAATAACCCAAGGCAATCTGCTCTGATCGTATCATGCCTTAAGTCTCAGACTAAATCCAGGAGGAATTTAATAAAACAGCTCAGTCAAGCATTGATCTTTTCCTGATGGATTTTCTTTTTTTCCCTTTCCAATGGTGGTCTTACACACATTGCGTCAACTTTTCACTTGCAAAACAACACTGTATCATACAGGAATAACCCAAATATTTCAGTAGTGCACCTGCTGTACCTTTGCTATTGACCTTCTCCCTTCGCATCTCTCATCTGATGACAGCATTCTAGTTTGACAGTATTAAATCATTTTGTTTCTCTACCTTTCTGCCAGTATGCTGTTCTACTGTTATTTTTGTTACGTAAAGTGTGTGAAGTATTGTAAAATGTGATGTGTATCACGCGTCAGCTCCTAGGGTTAGCAAGTGGAGCAGAAGGGATGTGATGCAAGTCCCATCAATACTCAGAGAAGGGGACACAAGCACGTAAGAGACTTGTGGTGGACCTGCTCTAAAAAAAATTCTTCTTTAAGATAATCTTCTTTAAAAATTCTTCTTAAAGACCTTCTTTAAGATATAATATTATCTCTAGTAGGATACTGTGAGATATAACATACTATCCGGTAGAATGGAATATATACCAGACTTAAAAATTCAATTTAATTTTACTCATCAAGAAATAACATTAAATATAGAATCCAATAGTGTATTCAACATTATTAGATGGGGAAAACATTGCAGTTACCTGCATTGTCAGAATATCTGGGGAGACTTATCATTACTTTTGTAGTGCATAAGCTATTCTCCTCACTTCTTTCCCTATTATTTTGCCTTCAGAAAGTTTCTATAAGGTGCTACAGAAGGCCATGAAAGTGTTGTTACTTCTGGACTAACAAGGCATTCCCAGTGAGAATGATGTGGTTGTGAAGCAGAAGTACAGACCTGGCTTTGGGGCTGTGGGACAGTCGTCTGCCTGTGAAGGTCTTTACTGGAAACCCACTGCAGAGACAGTGGGAAAAACATGCTCTACTGAATTAATGGTTGGCAAGCTTAACATTTACATAAAGTCCAGAAAAGAGAACGTTGCTTTGTACGACTTTGCTTTAAAAATGAGTCCTTGGGCAAGATCCCTCTCTGATTTGAAACCCTTCCAGGATTTGGAAGAGTTTCAAATAAAATTAAAAGAAAAACAAAGCTCAGACTCCTGAGATCACTCAACTACATACTGAAGAGTGAGTGTGAGGGTATGTTTTGTCTCTAAAGAAAATATCAGAGCCTATAGCAGTCAAGATAGTTCATAAGCATGAACATAACTTTGAATAGCCCTAGCTCCAGTTTACTGTGACCTCTGCAACTCAACTCTGAATAAAAGGTAAAAAAATATTCCCTTAATACCAGCTATATGCTAGAAAAGGTACTTAAACTCAGCAGATTTGAAAATCATAGGCATGTCTTGTTTCTTGTGATGATTCTGATTGACCTTTTTCTTTAATTTTATTTTATTAATTATAAAATAGAAGTTTTTGCTGGAATCTAAGAAAATAACTCTCCTTTCCCGAAAGATGCAATGCACGCACACATCAGGAAACACAGGGAGATAGAACATAAGGAGCCTTTTATAAAACCATAGAATGCTTTTCTTTGTTTCATTTCTCTTTAACTCTTGCATGTTTCTTCTCTCACTGTGAAATGGTTAATGTATAATCTGTTTGGTATTTTTTTTATTTTCACGAAGGCAAAATGTGACTGCTCATTCTCTGCACACTGGCCCTTTCACATCACTCTCGTCTCCATCTGAGATTGTGTCTTACTGATCAGCCAGCACAAGTTTCCCTTTGTCCTGCCATGCTATCAGGTATGACCAGTGGTGTTAGGAATCGGCACCAGCAGAAGGGAATGATCATTTTGAAGTAAGGATGTATTGTGCACCACTGGCCATGTCCTTGCTGCTTGCCTTGTCCTGTTCTACCTCAGCTGTCATCGTACCTCAGGCACGTGTTTTCTTTCCCCTGCACTCATCCTACTGAGTGGTCTTTATACACTAAACAGCCCAACACAGTTACCTTTTCTGCCTATTCTGAGCCATTTTGTTTGCTACTTTGCTTTATCTGAAGTGCAGTAGATTAATTTAGAATTTCAAAACCTGAAAATTAATTGAGTTAACATTTTAGCGTGTTCATCTACTCTGCTGTCCAAATACTGATCTTAAATTCTCAGACCATCTCCAAAATGTGGGATCACCTGCTAAGGACCTGTCAACCAATGCATGCTGTGGACCAGAGCTTCCCTTGGTCCACAGGCTCCTGGATGGGTTGCCATGGGTCCCCATGTCAATAAAGTCACTCCCATGGCTTACCTACTGCAGCGACGTTGCTGCAACCCAAGTTAGGAACACTACAAAGCTTCTCAGCCACCAGCCATGCACGTTTGCACAAGAATCATACAATAAAAGTAAAAAATTTTACTATCATGAGCTATCAATAGGTTAGGGATGTCTCCATGAGGAAAGGTTTGGGTGGGAGGTCCATGCATGTGGAAACTAAATTCCTAATGTACTCTTGATTTTTTGTGGGAATTTAATGCTTCTGCAGATTGTGTTCCTTCAAGTTCCCTTGGAAGTAGTGGGCAGACACTCACCCCGTGCAGAAGGGTCCATACTGTGATTATTGCTGACCATGGCTGCTGGTTATGGAAATGGAAACATCCACAATTTCTGTGGTAGCCCTGAAAATTTGGAATATTTCTGCAGTGATACATTGTGTATGCACATGTACATATATGTACAGCAGGGAAATGATTTGCCATTATTATGTGTGTTTAAAATGCTGGGGAAATGTGGAATTCCACCAGAATGATCAGTTCCACCAAGTGATCTCTTCTGGCTCTTGTACTTCTTTCTATGTTTGCTCATGTCCTGCATTAGTAATAGCAGCAAAGACACGATGTTTAGCAGCCTCTTCAGAGAGACTGAGAATTAACTAAACACAGGATGGAAGGAACTTAATGTTTTCTGTGTTTAAAAGCACTAGAGACTGAAAAAATCAGGTTGCATTAGCAGAGGATGTGGATCATCAATGGGTGAACCAGGAGAAGAAAAGGACAGACATTGTCTAGCACATTGACAGAAGCATCCACTTTCTGAGGGCTCCAGTAAAAGGAGCTAAAGCACAAGCGTGTCAAGGAGATTTTGCTCTTTTTTGTGTGCCTGAACTTAATGGACTTCTCTGACTGAGTTTTGTAGTACAGCATGGCACTTACCACTTTCACTCCCCACACCTGTCTGGGGCCATTCATGTCATAAATCATTCACAAGTTTACTAAGGTGATTCTTACACAATCAGTCTAAATCTTTAACACAAAATTGTGGAGGGGAAAAAAATAAAAACACATATATCCCATTTTCCTGAACCACCTTTTCTATCTCAGCAATCGAATTGTGATATCCAAGCCCACGTGAGAGCCAGTTAGAAATTCTAGAATTATATTTAGTTTCAGTGTACATGCCAGGAAGAACGAGGTTTCTTGTTCTCTCCCCAACATACCACTTTGTCAGGGTTTTGTCCACCAGCTTCCTTCCTCTTCCCTTCTGCTCTCTGCTTGCTTCATCCCTGTGCAGCTTCTCCTGCCCTGCTTCTGGCTGGTGGCTCTGGGCTTTACCAAAGCCTCACAATGGATAAATTGGTCTTCAGAGTAGCAGTTACCACATCAGTCATTTTTGCTGTTCATACTCCAATGCAGCAGAGCAAAAATATGCACAGTGCCATATTTGCTATGAGTGCTCCTCAAAAGGATCTGTTGAGATGTACTGAGTATACTGGAAATAGTGGTTCTCTCCCCACAAATTTAATATCTGTCTGTCAGTAGATATTGCCCTCTAAAGATGTTTCTGTTTATTTTTTTTCTCATAGACACACACACATACACACACAGTGGTATGTATGTATGTGTATAAAGTTGCTTAAAATGCTTTCATTTCCAAATAGTGTTTTCCTGCAATAGGTTCAAAATATTGGGACCTCTTCTGATTTTCAAGAAAACTTTGCTTTGTTTCACACATGCCATTGGTTGAATGCAGTTGAAAAGAACCTTAACATTAACTTTGACAATCTTTGAATCAATGAAATGGCAGTGCACTCTGTGATTAGATATAACACTGGATTATGTTTTGTCTTGTTTTCAAATATGATTTAAACATATTGAAATATATGTTGTTCAGTCTAAAGTATAAAAGTACCTTACGTACCAACAGTAGTGAATTATTTAAGAAACTATATTAAGGATGGCAAGTGAGACATATGTTACAAAGAAATGAAGGAGAATTGGGTTTTTTTTGGAAAACCTTCCAAAAAAAGACATGAGCCAAACTTGCCAAATTTGGTATTTAAAGACAAAGCTGTCTTGAGCTGAGTTCAGAAAAAGGTCTTGGTGTCAAATGTTTTCAACTTTTTTTGCATTAAATGAACTGAGATTCAGCCAAACCAGATTCCTCAGATCTGGAAAAAGAAAAAGTTCCCTCCCAAGCTCAGGAGAAACAGGCCAAGTTTCATCCTGACAGGAAAGTTTTTGCCAGAATTATAAAAACTGAAGTGAAAGTAATGGTGCTGTATCTGGCATTTATAAAGCAGCTTCATCTGAAAAGGTCCTAAAGCACATTACATATAGCAGGCTGGATTCCCCAGCCCTTACTCATGCACATTCTCATTAAAATATACAGAAATTGAGAGCTCATGCCTGAAGATCCCACACAGGAGCACACAGTTTGGATCTCTTTCCATGTCTCTTGTGGTTGGAACTTAACGGCAATAGACTTGGACCTTGGCTTTGCTGCAGATTCAGTCTGTAATGAGCGCAAGTGCCAGCCATTGAAACCCAGCTGGAGGGGCATGCTGCCCACCAGAAACCCAGCTTCAGTCCAAAATTGGACTGTGTGGTTCAATAGCATATGCTCTATCACAGGGTTGTGGATATGAAAAACAAGGTTTGCCACCATGTCCATTGGCTCCTGGTGATGCCCTGCTAACACGAGTGAGCTCCTCTATCTAGTTTTGATACAGAGTTTTTACTTAGTCCTAAGATATCAAAATATTTGTATTGCATATCTTCTCCATTTTTACCTGAATTTGATGCTTAAAGCTTTCACCACCACACTACTTTTTCCATGACTTCTCTTGGCTTTAAAATAATTCCATTTTCTGCATGAGTGCTTCCCTAATTATGTGCATATATATATTTCTGTTTTGGGGGCAGAGTTTGTTCTCCTTATACTCAATGAAAAGGTTTTGACTCTTAATTGGTTTAGGTGTTTGTTTGTTTTTCCCATAGGAATCTTGCAGAGCTCTCATTGGAAAAAAAAATTTAAAAAACCCAAACAAACCAAGGACCAAACCAGAAACTCAACCTGATTTTGTTTCCCTTCTGTTCTCTCCTGGATTTGCTTATATGTAGCATATTTGGTTAGAGAAACTACTTTTACTGGGGGATGTGAAGAAATGAGTAGATGAAGGGAACATCTTAAACGTGGAAGTGTATCCTCGATTGCTGTGAAGTCTGGAGGGGAGATGGGCACAGCATTTATTGTGCCTGATCTAGTCCCACTCCTCCTGCTATAGGTTCACTCCTTACCATTGACTAAGGGTAGGGAAGGGCATGCCGATTCCCTGTATCCACATTAAACTGAGAATATCCACTTAAGTAATAAGATTTTAATTACCCAAGTCAGAATTTCATTTTAAAACCTAATCTGATACATTACCAGCCTAAATTAATGTCAAAAGGTGTCTGTATAGAGACTTTCATTCATTTAATGATGGTTAGTGTGGGGCCTAAACAAATTATTTGCAAAAATCTCCAGACCACTGTAGAAATGGCATTTCCAATGCTAATAGACTTTTGATTTCCAATTAGGCTTCCACTCACTGCAAAAGGCAGCATTGCTTTGATCAGTAGCCAATTTACTGCAAGCGTTTTAACAAAAGGGTGTTGGGAGGATGCATTCTTGATGTATTTTTGTAGTATGTCAACATGACTGTATGTGTAAAGAATCATTTAATAACGCTGTATCTAGGGCAGGATACGTAGACTGTGCACTTTCTTTATGCCTTTGTTACATCCTACAGAAAACTCTTGAAGAAGCACTAAATGATCTTCTGTTCCAATCCAGAATAAGTTGACACTGTTGTTCTTGAAATTGTTTTCTACAGAATTCTAGGAATTATTATGTTAAAAATACTGATTTATATTTTTCATCTTTATTAATTGTTTCTTCTTTGTCTTTGGTTAGACTCCTCAGTCATGCTATAGAAACCAAATCAAGCTCTTCAAATGTTATTTTGTTAACTAAAATGAATCTTTCCATATTATAAAACTCCCAAAGTCTCTTAGCACCGTATAACCAGAGGTCCATACAGAATTAACTACAGAGTCCAGAGAAAGGGTTAACGCTTGCTAGCAGTTTGGCCATATTAGAACAATTACAGTGATTCATTGTCTATGTCTAATAGCATAATCTGATTGTAAAGACAGCAGAGTGGGCGTTGGAAAATATACAGCAGCCCACTATAGTCAGTGTGAGGCATAACAGGAAATGATTGTGGGTGTTAACCATGTCACAAATGGTTGGATTAAACGCTGACTCCACAGCCAAAAAGCCAAATAAAGATATGGGAAAGCAACTGTATAAGTTTCAATAGGAATTAGGAGACCATCTAATATTGTTTTTAGCAATAGAAAGGAAAGTTGCAGTGAAAAACCTACCACAGGTGATTCTACTTAAAACTGTATTTACTATCTTTTTAATGTGTTAACCAATAAGTAAAACTCTTCCAAATAATTTTCTGTGATTCATTCAGAAAGCAAGCTATTTTATATTGAAATAAATAGGAAATATAACTCCTGATTATGATATTGTCATTAAGGTACTTATTTTCAATTAAGAATTTTTATTAGCTCTCATCAAGCTGAGTAATGAAGGTGCCGTAAAATATACTTCCTTTCCCACCCAGCCCGCTCCCTCCTGGCCCTTCTGCAAAGGCCTCACCTTTCTGCAAAGGCAATAGAAGACAGGAAAAGGGAAAGGAAAAAGGAAAGGAAAAGGAAAAAGAGGAATGGTGGAAGAGAGAGAGGGAAAAAAAAAAAATGTACCAGTGTCCCGAGATTGATTTTGCTTCTGCCCCATCCATCGGTTGGTTTTTAGCCATTGTGATGCAGTGCATGCGTGGCAGTCTGTGGGGCAGGTCCTGGGGAACCCCCTGATGGGGACTTTGTTGCTTCTGCTGGCTCCTGCACTCACATTTTGCTCAGGTCAAGCTGTGGGCCACCACAGATCGTGCATCAGGGCCAGGGCTCACTTTGAAACCCTGTCCAGAGGCAGCGGTCCCACTCTCCAAGAAGAAAAGGGTCTGATTTTAATCTACCCATTCCAATAATTTAGAAAAAATGGGCACATTCATTAACTTTTTTTCCCTTTTTTTAAAACAGTTCTGGCCTCTTGGAGGAGCTAATGCAAAGCAAACACTTTTTTTTTTTTTAGGCAAATGCTTTAAAATCACAGTAAACCTATTTTGATTGTAAATATGTTTTCAGCTACTTTTTATCAAATAATATTACAAAAATATGGGTTATGAAGTTATGATGATTTAAATTGTTCTTTCTCTTTCTTTCTCTCTCTCTCTCTCCTTTTTCATGCGTATTCTCTGGAGGATCTAAAAATAAGCCTCTAGCTATACAAGTCAGTGCTCCAGGTTTATCCCAGGGACTAAGCAGTATTTCACAAAATACCTTTATTATTTTCTGGAGTTCCTCTGCATTGTGTGAAACCTCCAAGGTTATTTGAGATCAGATGCGTAAGGAACTGGACACATTTGAGGCAATGGTGGAGAGGAGAAATTTTTCAGAAGCTGTGTTTTATAAATTAAAAATGTGAATTGATATTTTTCTGGTGCTTGAGTTACACTTTCAATGACTTCTGTTTCTTCTCACTAATCTGAAAGGTATCAGTAATCAGCTTATGAACATTAAGGTAGCTGGAAATTCTATGTCCTGTCTCTAAACAAACACCTTTGGCCTTATATTTCATGTGTAGTGGCTTAATTCTATACCATTGACCTCAATGAGATGGAAATCACTGAATTTAGCTGGAGGAGAGTAAGATCATAAAGAAAGAGTCTTGATTTAAACATTTGTGGGTATTTTTTCTGAGACAACAAAACAACATTTTTCGATTTTTTCCCCCCTAAAGAAATTTGTGTATATACTACTTACGTAAGCACAATGTAGTGATGCGGTAAGGAAAGGAAGATCAAAAGGCAGGTAGGAAAGGCTGAGAGATGCCCAAACATCCCTTGTAGAGCTCTGCTTCTTTAAAATTATATTTCACCACTGTCCAAATGCAGCTTCCTGTGGAGGTCAGCTGCCAATCTATAAAAACACAGAGCAACCCAGCCACACAAGTTAAAACCTAACCGAATTATCTTTATTGCTTACAAACACGAATAGTACATATTTCCTGTACATCAATCTACGTCAAGACCAAATATCCAAGTGCAAAATGTAGCGTGGCTGAGGATATCTATGTAAGACACAGCCCTGTGGTAACCAGCATCAGTTTGCAGAAGCACAAAGCAAGAACCTTCGCTGCTGATGAAACCACTCCTGTAGTTTTGCAAAATGACTTGTGGCGGAGGGACTGTGCTTTTCCCTGGGAGGAAGAGTGGGGGCCACACGCGCCTGTGCTGTCCTGCCCCCGCAAACGGAAGGTGACACAGCCCTGCAAACACTTCCTTGAAGAACTAACGTGCTTTTATTGCAGGAAGAATAAAACAGGATTTCACAGTCACTTGTCTTTGCAGTAACCAGCTTCTCACTTTCCCCAGCACTCCCTGGGGGTTCGTGGCTACTTCAGGTGCACTCCTCTGTTTATGGCCCTGCAGCAGTATCGGTTTTCCCCAAATCCCCTAATTCTAGCTGCTGGGGTGGGTTTACCCAGTGGATGGTGACAAAGGACAGACTTGTGATTAGACTAATTAGTCCGTTTGTGTTTTGCTCCCTCTCCGTGCGGCTTGTTGAAGCTGCAGGAGCAGGTCAGATGTGGGGAGCTGGGCAGGAGGCACCCACAGAGCACACGGGCACAGGGGTGGGGTGCCCATCCCTACTGAAAGGGGCTTCTTCCTCCCTCTGCTTCCCATTGCCACCCAAACAAGTGACAAAACATATGGGATTTGCTGCTTTTTTGTGCTTTGCTTCAGAAAATTTTCTTGTCTAAAAAGGTATAAGTTGAGAGTGTCAATACACAAACTCCTTTCCCTCTCCTTAACACAGCAAGATGGAAATTGCGAAATGGGAAGTCCATAAAAATAACAGAGAACAAGATGGTGTTTGACTCCCTTTTATGCACTCTTTCAGGAAAGATCCCACTGGGATAGGAGTTTGTCATCTAAACTAGCAAGGACAATGCCTGCTCCTCAGCTAGTGTGTAAAATAAAACAGAAACCAATTTAACCTAGATGCCCCAGTTCAGATTTGCAGCATCTTTGCACAAATGGAGAATGGTTTGTTGGTTTTTTTAGCCCAAATGCAACGTAGTGATGACCGTTTGCACTGCAAAGTTTGCAGTGTTCAGAGGAGTAATCATTTAAAACAACTTTTAAAGTTCCCAATAGGCATAGGACTATTTTTCAGGTGGGAGGAGTTGACACTTATGGTCTAGGTGTGAAACAAAGTCTAACCTACTGCTTTCTGAAGCAGAGCTTTGTATACGTTTCTTGCCAGCACTCAATCCATGGCTGCAGTCTAATGCAGCTCTGTCACCAGGAATAATATGCCTCTCCTGGTGGTATGAATCACCTGAGAAGAAAATTAGCAGAAATTTGCTTCAGAACTCCCAAAAATATTTTATAATTGAAAAACAGTTCTGCAAATTCTGCCTAAAGTTTGGTTTTCCTACATGGCTTTGTTTATAACACTGGGCAATACTTGTACTGTCTTATATTGTCTAAATGCCAGCAAATAGCATTAAAAACAGGACATGCACAAGGTGCACCCCTTAATTGTTGCTCATGCAATGGAATGAGTCTGTGTTTTGTAAATGAGTGTGACTTATGTGATTTACTGTATACCTACAGTAAATTTTCTTGTGGGAGATTTTATGATGCCTTGTTGAATAGTGAATGTTAAACCTTCCTATAGCTGAGGAAAATAGAAGCCAGATCTGCAGAGAGAAAGTAACAAGGAGTTTTTGTTAATGTGTATTCCGGCTTGTAGTAAGAGAACGGTAATTCTGCCCTAATGAAAATTAAATTTACTACCTTTTGTTTGTAGTTGTATCTTAAAAAACTCAAACCTGCACACCCTTGTTAATCACCATGAGCAGCTCTCTTCAGCCACTAGAATGACAAAAGAGCACTAAAATCCTCTGGCCAGATTCCAGGTTGGGTTTTTTTTTTGAGGACTTTCTGAAGAAAATTCACATAACATGCCTTTTTTCTATGGGAAGCATGTTTTTCCATGATTCATAAACTCGCTTTTATCCAGTCCATGAAAGGACCTCTCTCCATTATGTAGACCAGAGCTGACACATTTATGTGCAAAATTGCTGGAGCATTTACACCACTATTCATCAAGGCAGTGTCTGTGCTCCAGGAATATTACAATCACCTGGCACAATCAGTTAAACACACATGCACAAATTCTTGGAAGACTGTGTTATTATAACACATAACAAAACATAACAACCACTATACTACTGGGCCATGTATATATAAGCAGTTGCTTTTGCTTTCTTAGTTGTGCGTGTGCATACAAATTAATGAATGTCACTATATTATTGATGTAATTTTGAGTAATAAAAGATCTGTTTAAAACTGAGAATATCAATTTGTTCAGGAAATTGTTAATACAAATGCTCTTTTCATCCCCAAAGTGACCAGTTGAAACCCAGCCTGTTCAGGAGTAGGTGGAAGTTGCACCTATCTGACTAGTTGTACGTGGTCTGTGCAAGATGAATACACATTTTTTTTCTTTTTTTGTCATAAAATATTTTGTCACCATCCCCTATTATGCCCTTCTCTGGCCACAGCTGATGATATCTGGATGAGTTTTGCAGTTAGTCCACTCTTTGGCACCCAGGTTTATGGATGCAGTGTTTGTCCCCACCTGGTCCTGCACTTCATTCGTGGCTTCAAGGTGCTGCCCTAGCTGTGAACACGGGGAAGATTTGGAGAGCAGTTTCCCATCCTTTGCTGCTATCACACCTTGTTGTGATGTCTTGAAACAGCACAAACTGCCCTCTGCTGAGGATAAGAGGGTTATTTCTCACACATGGAGAGCTGAAAGAGCTTGCCAAGGCACTGCTGGCCATCTTCCTAACTCAGGCACAACACCTTAACACCTAAAACCTGAGCTGCAGCATATACAAGAGCTTTTTTTAAGTCTCAGTGCAGTTCCCAATGCCCAACCTAGGCTTTGTTTCAGACCCAGGTAATTCAGATACCAGCTCTTACCCAAAACAGTTCTGCCACTGCTCTGGGAGCCAGAACCGCTCTGCCTTATGACTGGGATGCACGTGGCTGGTGTGGGACACCCAGGCACACCAAGAGTGCTCTCTGGACTTGCCAAGGGCTGTTCCAGGATGTGTTGTGGCCATTGTCCTCCCAGCTGCAGTGTAAGGTGTTGCACGTGCAGATATAGAGCTTGCCAGGTGACTGTCAAGCAAGAAGGATTTGTTCTTAGGGTGGTCACCACCTCACTGACAGGTGATGTTTTACCCTGCAGAATACAGCTTTGCCATCCTTAGACAGGAAGGAGTTGGATTTTGTAAATATGGGAGAAGGAAGTATTAAGCTTTCGAAATTGTTTTGGCTGCCAGGTGAGAAAAACATTTATTTTCATGAAGACTTTCACTGACTGTACTAGCAAAGATTTTTAAAAATTGCCTAAATAAGTATTTACATGATACTGTAACCGAGAGTGGTTTCAAAGGAGCCTTTATGATCTGTCAGGTCAATAATCTGCATTTTTAAAAGTCCCTGAATACATATTTGCATGATCTGTATTTCAAAAGCTCTAGTAAATATGTATTTGCACAATAGACCATAACAATCTCTTTTAAGCCATCATGGTCTATATATAGTGTTAATCCTCATATATTCCAAAGGAGTGTTATTTTCCAAAATAGCTTTTATTAATAAGATGTTCAGATGCTGTGGTTCTGAGGGTGATAGAAGGATGTAATCAAAAGGGATGAGGATGGCTTTTCATGCAATTAAAAATGATTTAAAAGTTAGGCCAACAGTGTAAGCAAGCACTTGGGGTTTTTTCTCACATTTTAGCTAATGGAGTTTTCCCAGGAACTTGCCTCTTTGCAGATTGTCTTCTGCCTTCTGCCCCACTGCAGGTAGACCGTATCCTTCAAAGTAATCCCCTCCAGCAGGTAGCCAGCAATCTTTCTGTTCTGAAGATCTTTCTGTTGTGCCATGGGTGGGAGAAATGGGGCAGAGAGAGGTTTTGAGCCAGGGAATTTAAAGGATGCATCAGAGCACATGGATCTGCTTTGACCAGGGTCTTCTTGGTGCTTCCATGTTAACCTGGAAATAAAACTTGGTGTGACTTTCATCAAAAGCATGTTTAGTTGTGAGATGCTTATATCTGACATTGGCCTCCGGTTGTTTTGCTTTCAGATTTCCTCTGTGGGACCCTGGTTCTGCCCCTGGATGGTCAGGTATTGGCATCCCTGCGTTGTGGCCACATCCAATTACCAAAATTTGTGTCCAAATCCAGTTACCAATCTTTGTGTCCACCAGTTCTCGCCAGCAGTTCCAACCATGTTTCTTCATCTCCACCACAGCTGGCTCTGTGACATTGTATGGCACGATTTGGGGCAGTTTCCCTCCTCTTATTGTGGGTGGACATTAAGTAGCAGGTTCGTAACTTTTAGTCACAGCTGGAAATAGACATCAGAAGTGGGCACGGGAGTTGGTGTTTTCTAGGAGAAAAACATATATATTAAGGTTACGCATGCTTCATTCCAGTTAATTTTGTTGTTCGTGCATATGAGTCTTTTAAACATAGAGACTTGTTTGCTCTTTAGAAAAACATTTGGAATGTTTTTAAAATTTAGGGTCTTGTCCTGGCTGCATATACTTACAGAAAGGGTTTTCCATCACTGTGTCAAATCTCTCAAATTTCCCTTTCAATATACTGTATATTAATTTATGTACAATTACATTATCTGACACAAAGCAGAGGCGAATGTTGTTTTGTCATTGCTAAGAATGTTATTGTGAAATTATCACTATCCTCTTCATAACAACATATTTCTTTAAATGCCTGATTATGAACTTCTACTGCCTTCAGACACAATCAGAAATTATTTGATGTATTATTTACAGTGGATTTGATGACTTTACTTTTCTTTGCTGTGAACAAATATTTCATTTCTCTGGCTACTTATAATATTTGTTCATTTTTAATACATCTCACATTGAATTAACTTATCTTAGTGAAATAGCTTCAATCTGAGCACTTCAGTCCCAGCAGCCAGCATTTTGAAGACTGCAAATTTTGGTTCAGAGGTGGCAGGGCAAAACCTAAATAAATACACCTAAATAAATAAATCTAAATAAATAAACCTAAATAAATCCTCTGTCCCCAGATCCTGGCCACCCTGTCTCACCTTGGCTAAGCACCCACTGCAGACGGAAGGTTTCCCTGCTGCTCCTCCTCCTTCTCGCTCGGGCATATGGTGCAGGTAAGAGAAGGAGCCTGCACATATTGTTTCTGTTTGCAAAGGAAGTACACCCTGCACTTTCCCTGAACATAAATTCAGCCAAAGTGGTATGTCATTAATCAGGTGCAGAATCTGGAAAAATCATACAGAGACTTTTTGTCTTATATTAAAAGCAGCAACCTATAGCTGGTTAGTTTGTTTATTGAAAATGTTTTATTAACACTGTACCTTACAGAATATGGAGAGTAGGACAAAATGAGATTATTTCTCCATCCACTTCTAGCTCAGATTTTCTGCGTCAACAATTTGGATCATGAACTGCAAAAATACACGTGTTGCTGCCATAGCCTGTGTGGAGAATGAGTCTCTCAGATCATGGGGAATGGTAAAACACAGTACCAGGTATTTCCAGACTTAGAAGGCTTCCTTGCATAAATCTGAGCCAAAGATTAAGCTCAAGCTTCATAAAGCTCACCTGGCTTTCTCTACAGTGCTATAAAACAGCACCTTGCCTTCTACATATCTGGATTTGGATCATGTGCAAGTGCTTTGCTGTGGAGTTTCAGGAGAAACTCTCACCCAGTCCAGCACCATCCCAGCCCCAGTGCTGCAGAGCAGAGGAGAGGCAGCAGCCCCTCAAACTCACATGCATGCAAGAGTCCTCATTTTTCCCACACTGATAATTGCCTATTAACATAATGCAAATTGAATCCCCTTTCCTAATGCTAGAGCCCCGGTGCACAAAGATTTTCTTGCTCCATTAAAAAGACAATTTTGCCCACGCAGTAATGGAAAACGTCAAACTCAAATAGGAAAGTGGGTGCCTCTAAGTATTTCATATTTTACAGGAATACGTTTTAAGTGAAATACTGTCTGACAGATAAATTACACTGGCTTTGCGTACGTACCTGGCTGATTTAGTGCTACCAGCAGTGCAGATGGTTGGCGACAACTTTGTAGGTGCTTAAACATCTTAGTACATGAATGCAATTTTTGCACTAATGCAAAACACTTGTGGAATGACCCCTAGTATGTAATGTTTTCCATTGAGAGAACCGATTTGGACTTACAGAGAAAAAAGTCATATACAAATTACTTCGGGTAACCTGTAGCCCTTAAAAAGAAAGAAATGCAATTATATCTGCTCTCTGCAACCACAGTTTAATGAAAACAGAAGACTGAAATGGTCTTTCTAAGTTTTAGAACTTACAACATGTCCCTGCTTATTAATAGAGCAGTTGTACTAGCAATTTGTTTTCGTAATTATGTTCTTTGTGGTCTACACAGTTTTCAAATAGTGATGCAAAAAGGACAGCTGGAAATACTGCTAGTTGCTTACCTAATCCCCAGTGAGAATAAAAATAGATAACAGTAAATGAGACTGTATGTAGGAAGCTAAATTAACAGTCAAAGCTGAAATTTTTTTTAAAGACACAGTATACTTCAATGTATGCATTAAAAGACAGAGATGAAATGTATTAAATATCAGTAGGAATACTCGGCCCTTTGATTACATGAATGAGAAGCAGAGCTCATTCCCTGGCTTAAAACAGACTGGTTTCGTAAAAAGCAAATAATGAGCTTGACCACAAAATGCTGATATTTTCCACGAAAAAGTGAACACTGAGGCAAAATGGTTACTTATGGAGTAACGTTTGTTCTCCTTTCCACGTTTATGTTTATTCTCACAAAGATACTGTACAGATTCATGTTTAAACGGCAATTTGAATAGGCTTCAAAGATGGTCACTTTTCTAGTAGAAATGTTTTACCTGGCGGTAGGGAGCTGTGCATGCATCCTGGCTTGAGATGGTAAGGCTGAGTCTCACGGGAGGCCTCAAAATATTCAGTTTTAGAAGAAACTCAGTGAACATAGAAAGTCTGGAAATATACATATATATTCCAGCTCAAGGTTTGCACAGCCACACAATCAGTCTTCGCTTGAATACCTTTCCTTTGGTTTTCTGAGCACAACTTTCCTCATTTAATTTTAATTTGTAGGAATTGTGCTGGCACTTGCCATCAGTATCTGCATCTTTTCAAAGCAGCTGTGTTGAAGGACAGAGGGCACCTGTCGCTGCATGGTGTGGTTTCACTGTCCCTCCATGGATCAAGGGCCACTAAGGCTTTGAAAGTTTAAATTAACTAGGATTTTATCAGCATTTGCATAACTAACTAGTGAACCAGGTCACTGATGGGTATCAATCAGCATTTTGTTGTCATTTTGCATTAGCTGAAGATGTGACCTACACTACTCTCTGCTGCAAAGCAACATCTCGTAGCTGTCATTTCATTGAAGCTATAAATGTAAACGCATGATGGAGTGGGGAGCTGACATTTGCTTGGGGAAGACTGCAGAGGGCAGCTCCCAACCCTGCGTCCACAGCCTTGCTGCTTACCACAGAGAAAAGCCTTAGTTCTCATGAGCTTCATCTCCTGACATCCACTTTCTTCTTTAATATTTCTCCCAGATCTGGAGGTAGAGGACTCAGCCGCGGAAAATCCAAATGCACAAAGCAGAGCCAAAAGGAAATTCTCATTTTACCAAAAGCAAGAGCCAAGTGAGATCACAGCGCCTCCAGCTCATGCTCTGGCTGCAGCATGTGTGCAGCGGGGTTGTGCAAGGCAAAACTGGGGTCAAAGAGTGACAAGGGCTGTGTTTAAGGACCTGATCTGGAACAAACTGAAATCAAAGGAAAAGCTCATCTTGCTTTAAAGGAAGAACCTGAAACAGTGCCTTTAAGGGTATTATTTTCGGAATGTGTCCAAAAGAACAGTGAGAGCAATCACCTTAGAAAATTTTTCTCTGCAGTTCCAAGTACTTTGAGAAGTGCCTACAGGACTTACCTGTTAGTTGCAGTTTTATATCCCTAGATTTCTCTAACCGAGGGCATCCATTCCTCTTTATCCTGATAGTTAAAGAACAGTCTGCTAAAATACAGAAAATCCCTCCACTTCTCTAGAGATGAGGAGGAGATTGCTTGCTCCTAGACTGTAAAATCTGGTTGTGTGGGAAGGGGTCCTTTTGCAGTTCATTTTTTTTTTTTTTTAGTATTGAGGGAGCCAAGATGAAGTGCATTGTATTTTCCTTGAGGACTCAGTTTACTATATCTGAGGCCAGGTAAGAAAAGAACAAGAGGAAAGCCACTTGATTTTGTGCCTGGAGCAAAGCAAAGTGGTTCAAGGCCAGAGTAAACATGAAGCAAATGAAAAAGCATGAGAGTAGAGAGGTGCTGCGATTTAGCAATGAGTAGAGCTCATTTGCCTCCCCCTGGGGAGGACTGGGATGCCATACCCACTGGCACTGCCCATCTTCCTGGCTCCAGGCACAGCCATATCCTGAGCCAATTTTCATGTATTCCAGTGATGCTCCGTCACAGGTTGTTTCCAGCTCCATCCTGCTGCACTGTGCCGGCAGTAGCTGGGTGTTTCTGATCACCTCCACAAACCTGGCACTGTTCCACCACTCGGTCTGACTCCAGATGGCAGGATGAAGTTTCCTTGGTTTGATCTGTACTACAACAGACTTTTAAACAGTGTTTTGTTGTGACCATTTCCAGACCTGAGCTGAGCTCTGCTCTCAGAAAGATCACTGCTCAGAAAAGCAAAAAAAGTCCCTGAAAGTGTTGAGAATTGAATGCAAATGACTTGGAACAGGATACACTTGAGGTCTGGTTCTTGTTTCATGTCTGCACATTTTGGAGATATGTCTGATATAGAGATATCTGAATCAGATATGCTGGAGGTACTCAATCAAAATTTGCCTGGGCAAGACAATCCAAGCTACATTGGATCTGGCTTGAGTGGGAGGTGGGATTATATGAGCTCTAAGCAACCCTTCCAATAAAATTAGCAAAACCTCAAAACCCTGTATTGATAGTCTTAAAAACTGACTTGTGAGATTGGAACGTCATTCATATGCCTTATAGAAACCGGTATATGCAAAGCTATAGATTATGCACAGCAATATAAAATCCTCAAAAGGCAGGCTTAGTCTGGATATTTGGTCCCCCAAGCTGAACTATTAAAAACACTTCAGGGAAAAAAAAAACCACAAACAAACCATTTTCTTTCCTCTGAATTCACACAACCACAACAGAAATAGGGAATAATCATGGAGGATTGTAGCTGGAGGATTCTCTAGAAGAGAGGCAGTCTGGATATTCAAAGTGAAAAGGATTTTCAGGATTATAGACCTGTTTCTCATTTTCTCTTTGGTTGCAGCTCCACTGCAAAAGGAAGGTTGGAATCAATGGTGAATTCTCCTTTCCTCTGGTTAAGAAACTGGTGAAAGTGCAAATACTTCTGAAGGTTCAGCCTACAAACGCTAATGTACAACTCAAATACTCTGCATTTTGACACCAGCATAATTTTAAGGGTAGCACTTTGCTAGCAGTATTAACTGTGTTTTATGCTTCTCCATTGCCGTCTCTAGGCTATGATGCTCTAAGTTTGCTAAAAAAATCTGATATCACAAACCCATGACACAGACAGAGCTTGCACCAAAGAAATTGAGAGCTGCTAACATGTTAAGGTTAGCTCTACATATCTCATTGCATGTGCTGCCAGGGAGTCTTAGTTTGCTTCTGAAGTCCTTCAGTAGCTCCAATTTTGGGGACAGTCCAAGACTTCTAAACAATTTTTAAGATCACTGTAGGAACAAAAGAAAATTATATTTGGTCTAATAGCAGAACTCTGATTTGAGAAGCCTTGGGAAAATTCAATGGTGCAAACACTTTCTGCTTCGTTCGCTCACACACACATAACAGCTAATTTGCTTTTATCTCATTGGACCTGCTGAAAGCGGGGAATATGACCCTATTTGTTTCCCAACTCCACAAGTCACCCTCTGTTTTCCCATTTCTTCTGCAAAGAAATGCCCTCAGCATTTCATAGATTTTCTGGTTTCCATCTTTGTATTGGATGTCCCCAGGGCTGCAGGGCATGAGCGATGCAGTGGTTGTGGTGTGGTGTAAGTGTGCCCTGTGGACATTTGTAAGCAGAGCTCAATCATCTACCCCCTTGAGAATTTCTTCTCCTGTACTTTCCTACTGTTTCTTCTGTGCATCTTCTCAGCAGTCAGACTATATAGCTTTGACCCTGAGTGTCACTTGGTGTGTGTAAGTGAAAAGCAGGAGAAGTCAGTATGGGAAACACTTCCCCAGATTACTCAAATTCCAGACTTCTTTGTAGGGAAAGCCAGACTCAAACTCAGGTGTGGCATTCACCTACACGAATGAGACTATAGTCATTATTAAAACTTTTAAAAATGTGGAGGAGGAATCCTTTGTGTGGCAGACCTGCAGACTGAGCCCCTGGGGGGGGTGGTTCAACGTCTTCCACTTGCTGGCAAGTGGAGAGCTGTGGCTCAGTGTTTCCCACAATGAATCTTCTCAGTGCTGGCAAGACCTGAGCCTTGTCCCTGCGGCAGGGACTTCTATCCTGACAAAACTGAAGAGATCAGATTTACAAGAAGAATAAAGCTGAAATGTCCCCTGAGGCTGTGTGCCTTGCTGCCACCTTGGAAAGGGCTTGGGAATGGGGGTGAGATCTGCGGCTGAATGCTGGGGAGGCTGCTAGTGCCCATGGAGGGTGCCCCCCTTTTCCCACGCAGGAGCAGCGTGCCATCTCCTCCAAACACAGCTCGGCTGGCAATCGCAGTGCCAGCACCTGCGTGCCAGCTCTGCAGAGCCGTGTTTGCCGCTTGTGATCCATCTGCAGAAGGCAGCACGTGCCAGTGGCTGTGCACAGGGTGAGCTGCGCTGAGGAGTCCATTAGAGGATCAAGTCCACAGTGTAATTAAAAAAACCCAAACCTATGTTTTTCATTGCTACCCTGATTTTCCCCTCTTCAGTTTAAAATTCCCTATTGGCTGTAATCAAACTCAGATGAGATTCACAATCTTGGTCATTTTAGGAATTTTCTTGGGCAAAAACCACAGATTTTTATTTTTTAAAATAAATAAATAAAGGGAAAAAATATTTTTGCCAAGCAGGTTTTCCCAGGTTCTCACAGCTCTACATTATATGATTCTGTGTCTGGAGCTGACTTCAAGCCTGACTTCCAAATGACCTGGAAAGGTTCCTAAACCAATGTGGCTGCAGGCAAGTTGGAGCTCAGCTCAGCAGATAGCTGCAGCACTGGAGAAGACAGACTAGAATCCTGAATTGCAAGATCTGCTTCACCTCCAAAGGGCAGAAAAACTCACAGACTCTGAGCTGGTAGTTTTAAAGGTATTTAGCAGTCTTATTTTCCTGGAGATGTCTAAGTAAGACTCAGTTTAAAGCCTCTATTCAAAACCAAAACCAAAACCAAAACCAAAACCAAAACCAAAACCAAAACCAAAACCAAAACCAAACCCAAAACCAACAAAAAAGTGAAGTTATTCTATCCTCTTGTTATCTTTGTGGGAAAAAAGGAGTGGTAAATACACAACTACAATTGCTTTTTAACTTCCCATCACCCCAAATATTGAATATAGCCATGGTTGAATCCCAGATGGTGAAGCATTTAACCAAACTTTCTAACCTCTTTTGGGGCTCAGTTTAATTTATTAAGATGTTACTCTCAGGCCAGTTCATGCAACACCGAAGTGTAAATTGAGGTAGGTATATGTATGATTTACTAACTGGGTGACTTGCAAGCTCAAAAATAGTAGTTCACTGAAACAAGCTGTGGCTGAATAGCAGCTGTGTGTGTTGGTTGCCTGGAGAGAGTGCAGGCATCGAGACCAAAATCTGAAGGCTTTCCTTGCCTGCAGTGGTAGCACATCTGATGACTCCTTGCTACCTCTCCTCTGAGCTGTAGAAGCAGTGAGCTCAGATTTCATCTCCATTCCCAGCCTTAGCCTAGGCCTGGAAGTTAATTTGTACAGTAGTCACCATGAGAAAAGCCATTAGCTCCTTCAAGTTCAGAACAAGCATAAAAAGAGGAAATACCTCCTCTTGCAATAAATCAGCTGGCCGCCTGGCCTTACTGGTGCCTGTGGAGCTGAGTATGCACCAGGGCTGGAAAACCACCCGTGTTTTCCCCCACTTTTTGTGTTTTTTTTAAGGCAAGGCTTCCCATCTCAGCTGCTTCTGTCGCAACACCCCTGGGTTTTGCGACTGGGCACCGCACCATCCCGTGTGTGTTGCCGTGTTCCTGGGAGCCACCGTGGGCTCCTCCTCCTGGCTCAGGGTCCTTGGGCATCTTTGCTGACCAGCTCCTCAGTGCCATGATACCAACAGCAGCACTTGAGGTCACCTTGCTAGTTTCAAAAGCCAGAAATTTTCATGGCATTGGCCCAATGCACACAGATTAAATAGACGCCCATCACAAAATGAACAGTAGCTGCACTGGTGTGAAAGCGCTGCCTCTTGTTCACTGGTGCAGGATTCGCACCTGGCAGTGCTCTGAAATAAAGTCTTTCAAGAGGAGGTTGGGAACCTTCGAGCTGTTTCCCAGATGAAGAAAGAGTGATCGATGATGTCATTGCAACTGAAAAAAGAGACATGCATGCCAGGGAAAGGTGGTTTACACAATAGACTTGTTTTCTGCTCGGCCGCTATTTTATTGTAGCTTTTGGAATGCATCAGTGCTGCGGTTATTAATTTATTATTATGTGAATTCCAGCTGTTGATGGTTTGTTTTACCCATGAACAGAGAAATAGCTGCTTGCTAAGGCTGAGAGTCAATGAATTTCAGAGTTCCTCATGGAAGACCTTCCACCCGAGCTGGCAGTGGTGACGGTGGCTGGCGGATGCTCGTGGCACACGATGTTATGTCTACAGCGTGGGGAAAGGCAACTTGCAGTTTGGCAGGGGACTGGGCTGGGATGCCACAGCTGGGGGGAGCTGAAGAGCTGCTGAAAAGGGCTTTGGTTTAAATAAACGTCTTCCTCCAAGGCAGGGGTAGGGTTTTGTGTCAAGGAAGGGGGAGCGCAAAGAAACTACTACATGTTTTAGACCAGTCAGTATAAATTACATCCACTCCTGCCTCGGTGTTGTGTCAAAGATGAAGCGAGCGCGTTTTGTTAGTAACAGTGAGAAACTCAGTCTTTTGGCTCCTTGGAATGGGAAAGGAGTGGCTGGCTTGTGAGGTCTTCCCAGCACCTCCCACAGATAAGCCCAGTTCTGCCACCCTCGAGCAGCACTTTGGTCTGTTATTTTGCAAAACAGCAGACCTTACCCCTTTGGTTTTCCCTGTCCACTGTTCATACTTGATGTTTAAATCAATTACATAGACATTTAATTCTCTTTCACATGCCAGCACATGGCCCTTGTAAGCCTTCAGGGTTGAGGGCAAGGAGGGGGATGTTGGCTTTTGCGAGCAGTATGTACATTAATTCCAATGTAAAGAGCTGCAGTAAATCACTTAATGCCTGAATCAAGTTAGTTGTTGTTGTTTTGGTGAATTGGGACCATATTCGGGACTATAATATCCTAATAATGGACAGTGCAGGCATAGACCACACTGTAATGTATATTGTAGGGGAATATGGTAATAGTCTGAAATGGCAATTCTCCTAAATAAATAGCACATCAACTTACTTAAACCTAATCATAAATGGGACAAATTGGACCCATGTGCAAACAGAAACCTGAGCAGAACGCGGGAGTTAAAGAAGCCATTGTTTCCCAGCCTGACCCTGGGCAGAGAAAGCCTGTGTCAGGTTACATCTGTTAAAATGATTCTAATGCCAGCCCAGTATTTTAATTATAAATATATAAAACATTTAATAAGAAGACATTCTGGGCTTACTAAGCCTTTAAAAACTGGATGTGGGCGGAGTGGGTAGAATGGTATTCCATGTGCCCCAGACAGAGTGCCAGCATATAATGATTGAATGTTTTCCTGTAATAAATTGAAAAAATCTGGTATGTAAGAATGGATCCAAATCACTTGGCATTAGAAAGGTAATTTGTTACCTAGCTTCCTCTTGCAAAACAGACTGCTTCCAAGTTTGCTGGAACTTAGTTTCTAGGGACTGTGATGTCCAAAAAGAGAAAGAAAGAACAACCAGGATGCTTATGGCTCTGATGTTAAAACAGACACACAGACACAGACATAGACACAGACATAGACACACACACACACACACACACACTCTCTTTCTTTCTCTCTCTGTTTTTTTCTGCATATCTCTTTTTTTTTTTTTTTTTAGTTTTGCAGTCCTCCCTCTCATGGCTCCAAACATAAGATTCAGCAGCCAAAAAAGAAAAAATAAGAGGTTACTCAGGACAAAAGCCAGATCTATAGCCACCTTCTTTGTACCTTTCCAAATCTCAAGCCTGCTTAATTATGATTAATTGCCACATGGATAATCAGATACAGTTTCAAAAGGTTGGAGATGACAGTCCAAGGACACCAGGGAAGAGGGAAGGTTCGCCTTTGTTACAAGCAAAAAAAAAAAAAAGAAAAAAACAAAAAAATCCAGGTCCCTTCCTCAGTCCATAACCTTTTCTTATTTTAACAATTCCAAACGGAATTAATACCATCAGTATATTGTTCCTGCTCCTGGGAATTGAACTTCAACTGTACAATTTCTGCAGCTGTCATTTTTTTCAGCCCTCCTGTCAATAACGCAATGTTGGGGTGCCCTTCTTCTTGAATGAAAGCAGTTTCAAGTTTCTGCTTTATGTCTGTGCTTTCTGGGTGGTGTGACATGATGAGAAAGTATAAAAAATAATAACAGCAGTTAAAAAAGCTTCCACTCTTGACTTAACTGGATCAAATGTAATAGACTACAGTCTTTTCTTCTGTTTTCCTTTGCTTGTTTTAGAAAACACTGTGAAAAGTGCAGGAGATTTTGTCTTGCCAGCTCTTTCCTCCATTTAAAATCCCTTTGGCTAAGTCAAGGATCACAGTATGTCATTTCCAGCCTAACAGAAGTGCTGGGCCTTGTTCAGCTCCTATTACTAGGAGGCAAATCCCTAGGTTGCAGGCGCCAGTGTTTCTGCGTTTGGCTTCTTTCCCAGTATTGTTTCCTTCATTACATTCCAGAGTGCCTCTCAGCCAGTTAATGTTTGCACTGGGAGGTCCAAATATCCAGCAATCAGCACTGAACTTTTCTCTTTTTGTTGAGAATTGCAGGTTTCAAATGCAATCACTGGCTTTAAAGAAAAACTTACAGGTGAACACAAGAGCACTAATTTCCATTTTATTCACAAACAGTTGTATTTTCTGCAGTTTCTCCATATGCACTTGTAAAATGCTTGCAGAAGATGCCTGGCTTTTTCAGAGCTTGCAGGGGCTGGAGTAGTTTTATGGATTTTGGGCTAAATGTTGCCCTCTGTGCACCTCTCCCACGCACGCTGCTGCACATTAATGTAATAACTCCCATGCTCAGACATTATCTCTGAGCGTTATTCCTAGTAATGAGATTGCATACTCATTTTTATTAAAAATGTAGTAAGCCGAAAACGGATGCAATAATTTGGATCATGTGAAGGGTCAAAGTGTTCACACAGGCTTATGCCTTACTCCTGTGAGCACAGGGTGGGAGGTTTGCTTTCTAAAATACTTTTGGTGTCGTTTGATTTGTAAGAGTAGAGGCAAGATGCAGTCTTTTGTACTGTTGGCATCCAAGGCAATGGGAGGCATAGAAGGGATTTCTGCTCCGGGTTTCCTGTGAATATTGATTTTCCTAAACGGTTGAGCAAGGATCGTTCTGGGTGGCTCCAGGGGCTCCACTGAGATGCATTTGGGATGGATGGTCACCTCTGAGAGTAGCATCCCCATTCTCCTGCCACCAGAAAATCCTGTAAACAGTGAGAAAACTTTCTGTATATTGACAGAAGATAAGAACCTTTATTTTCAGAAGCTGTGTCAGGATGTAACTTAAGCAATTTGTATCGTACTGTAGGAAGACTCTTGGCAAGACAACCCTGTATAGTTTGCTTTCTATGGATTTGCTATTAAGTTTTGAGAACTAGCCATGGGTCATAGGCTCAATTAAGCAATTAAAAATGTCCACGACGATTCCTTGTGGGGAAAGGAAAAAAATATATACAGGTTGGGAAATCCTCAGTGTTTTCCATAAAGCCTCCAGCTATGCTTCCACCCATGATCATATGTCATATGGATGGTGTCATAGTGTCCTAAGGGTGCTAGCTCACAGCGATGATATCGAATTCGTGGAAGTGTATATGCTCAGAGAGAATACTAATGTTAACTCAGTCTAAATAACAACACTGCCAAACGAGGAAAGCAAAAGATGAAATACAGTGGATTTCAGGAGGCAACAAGCTCTCATTTATTAAGATCACAGGCATTTTACAGGTTACAAATCATAAAGCAGAAATAACTTCATAATATACAGGTCAGGAATGTGTCTGGGATATTGAGGAACTATTTCCTTGGCAATAATCTGCCACAGATAGTCAGAAGCGTGCATTTTCTGGCACAACAAATCATTGCTGATTAATTTTGTCTGCCTTTGTCTCAGAGAAGCAATGAGACACTTCACTGTGCATTTTGTACTTACTCTACTTCCATGCTATTCTTTCTCAATGCATATTTTTTTCCAAGATAGGCCAAACACAATGCTCTTTGTTTTACCTCTTTTGACATCATTTTTTGTCTGAACACAGCATGCCGGCACTTGGGGCGAGTAAGTGTGCAAAGCTGAGGTACAGCCTCCCATGGCAGCACAGCCTGGAGGTTGACACCAGTCTGAGCCCATCAGAGGATTTGTTCAGTTCCTGGCAGGAGCAGGGAAGAGGAGCAGCCCTGGAAACATGCCTATCCACGCAACTGCTTCTCCAGCCTAAAGAAGGGTGGTGATGAGGTGTAGAAGGGTGTCTTGACAACAGACACAGTAGCAGCAGCAACAAACTTGGAACTTTTTCCTCTCTGCTGGCACTCAGGGACAAGTCTCAGCTCAGGTTGTAGAAATTTCTACAAGAAGAGTATCTGGAGTTACTTGAGGAGCAGCGAAAGCAATGTCGAATGCAGCAGCAAAGTCAAAGGATAGACTGTACGGCACTGCAGTATCTTCCCCTAAGCTTTATTTATTATATCCTAGAACCAGCCAGGTTGGATGGTGGTCTGCCTCATCAGCTTCACCTAGGAACTTCGCAGCATCCCCAGAAGCACAATAGATATGATAAATGCCAAAGGCGATGTCAAAACCTGTAACTTTCTTAACATTAACTTACTATTCAGAGCTAATAAACATCAACAGATCAGAAATGGAGTATCTCTAAAGCAAGTGTAAACTTCTCCAGGCCTCCTGTATCACTGGTGTGAGACAGCAGAGTGTGTTATCATTTCTGAGGATGCTTTGTCAAATGTTTCTGTGCAGTTGATAGAGATTCCCAATTCCATGTTGGTTATAATGAATCACTCCGAACCAGGCTGTGGAAGAGGCTTTTCAATAAGTGGAATAGGTGTGCTGAGTCAGGAGCTCAGGAGAACCCAAGCAGGCAGAATTCACTGCTGTGACAGACAAACACTGAGAAGAAACTTACAGAGGAGGGAGGTTTCAGAGATTTGTTCATAAGCATGGACACTTCTACAGAAGGAGGTGGGGAATGACTAGTGGACTTGCGAAACCATAGTTGCAAGGTACCCCAAACATTTTATTTAATGGTTTGTGAGCATTAAGTCAGATTTGGAGAGAAGGATGACTCAGTGGTAGCACTAAGCCCTTCTGCAGAATAAGATCTGGTGATATAAGCCACGCATCTACTCCAAAGAGTGTATATTCAGGGTATGACAGTGCAGCCCTTTGACGCCTTATACCTGCCCAGAGAATCTCCTGGGCTTGACTTCACCTCCTTGGCTGTAGCTGGGTTGATTTTGCTTGTTCCAGATACAGCAACATCTCCCAAAGTCTCTCCTTGCCCTGACATCTCCAAAATGAGAGAAAACTAATGAACCTTGACCCTGAGCACTGCTGTCCTGAGAAGCACGGGTGGAGGAAGCCTCTGCTGCCATCACGGGGGGCTGCAGCAATTGCTGGCACTCCTTCTTGTGTTGGAAAAATGGAGGAGATTTTTCATGGAAGAGCTTCCTAACTGGAGCTAATAGAAACCTGAAGAGATGGCTTGTTTCTCTCTCTACCCCATTTATCTTTCAAGTGATTGAAGTCATCATGAAAAACAGTGTTGCTGCTGTGGCTTCTGCTGTCAGTGCTTGCCTCCTATTCACATTCCCCAAGCTTTTGCCTTCGTCCTCATCTCTTTCTCCTCCCAGTATTACAAGAAAAACCAAAACCAATGTGTTCATAACATTTCCTCCAGTTCCCCCAAAAACCTGAAAGAAAACAAACAGCTAGCAGATGCTGATTTTCTCACTTAACTGCACATATTTTATAATAATTCTCTCTGATTTTCTCCCAAGACACCCACCTGACCTTCATTTCTCTCCAGTCTCTCCCAGTAGTGGCCAAACACTGCTAATCATGTATGATTTAGCCCATGCAAGTAGGCTGCAACTAAGAGAAATTTACCCTTTGACCTTAATGCCTCCGCATGCACAATAGGGATCAACAAATGTCTTTGCTGAAAGGAATTCATTTTCCTTGGCAAAACCTGATTTTTAGACCAAATCAGTTTAATACTAGGAACAGAAGGTTTTTTTGTTATTTCACAAAAGCAACACAACTAAGAACAAATCAGTGATTTTAGAATGAAGAAGGACAAAATGCATTTTCCAGGAATTTTCAAGGAACTAAAAATGGAACATCATAAATATTTTTGCTTCTTTCTACATAACCGAAAGTGATTTACAAGCATGAATTAATTTTGAATTAATGCACTGCAATGAAGCAGGAATTAATTTTCCCACAATTTTTCAAAGTTGTCTGTAGACAGTTTATTTGGAAGAGCATCTCCAGAGCGCATCCTTTTCCACTTCTGCTGGGAGCCAGAAGTCTTTATGATAACTAAAATGATAATCTACATGGAATAATAAAGTCTGGAAAACTATTTAAATTAATTTTAGCTGCTTTTATTATCTGAAAATAAGGAGGAGACTTCTCGTCATCCAAGCAGTCAATTTTTCTTGCATCACAAATGCTTTGCAGGGTATCAGTCAGTCATGACCAGTCTGGGCACACTTTTAGCTGGACAGGCTGAGATGCGGTGAGCTGAAATGAAGTGTCTTGCTCACACACCGTCTGTTGCAAAACCTGGGAATAGAACTTTTCTGCTTTTCCCATCCACAAGCATCAAAGCTTGTATTTTTCAGTCTCGATTATTATTTTCTTTTTCAGATTAAGGAAAACAAAAATGGGAGAGAAAGCAAACCAATGACTCATTACAGCTTCTTTGCAGAAACACAGCTGCCCTTGTCACAGGAACATGATTTTTAGACCTGCATCCAAAATTTATTGCAAAATAAAACCGAAACTTTTAAAAACAAACAGGCTAAATTATGTTTCTGATTTTTCTTAAATATATATTGGTAACTGTAGGTCCAAGCTCCATCCAGGATCAAGGGTAAGATTAGAAACTCAAGAGAAATTAAGTTCTCGTGAAATTTTCAGACAAATTTTGCAGTCCCACACAGATTACATTGGCTGGACAAGCTTCAAAGTGAGTATGTGCTTTTTAAGGCTTTGATGCTTCTGGACCTTCTGAAATACCTTCAGTGGCAGGTCAATATAACAGTACCTGCACCACCACCCAAAGTTAATATTTCATTTTTTTCTCTGATATTGTTTTTGAAAATATGCAATAATTGTTAAGTCAAATGATCTCAAATTGGGAAATAAAAGCTCTGTGTACTTGTGTAAATCCACTCCAAACTTTAGTGGCATAATCTTTCCATTTTAGGAAAAACATTCCTTGCTTTGCTATATTTTTGATTTCAAAACACTGAGACCTTATGTCTGACTTGCTGAACTTGAACTACAACCTCTCCGATGTTTATAATTTAGTGATTAGATAAGTGCCACACTCCTTCAAGTGACCTTATACCTTGGGGATAAACCTTGCTCATTCAGGAAACCTCTTCAGAAGTGACATTCACTGGATGGAGAAATATCTCATCAGCCTGAAGCTTGAGGTGCTTCCTAAATAAGGATAACAGAATCAAGAAGAGGAGTGCTTCTGAAGTGGCTTTTACTCATCTTGAGTAAAACAGAAGGAATATTTTGCTATGTGACTAAACCAAGCATGACCAATGTTTGCAGCCTTCATTTACTCAGTAAGAAAAAGTGTGAAAGGTATACAGGAGGCAGTGCAGAGGAAAGCAGGAGATGGGAGAGTGAGAAAGATGACCTGGTTTTGCTTCCAAGCTAATTTTACATCACTTTAACTATATTTAGTTACATTTCTATTTAGGGTTGCAGATGTTGGACTGAGATTTTTATTATTGTTTTCTGAGTAATTTAAATTTCCAAGAGTTCACAGTTGTCAAGTGGTTTTTTTTCTTTTTTATTTAAGACTTTGTGACCTTCTTCCATGAGTTTATTTTAGATATAGTGGTACATCCCAGAGAAAATTCCAAATGGTCCTTAATATATGAAATGTTTCCAGAAAGAAGAAATCCTCAGTGGACTATGAAGCTATTTTTCAATCATGTTGTATGGCACACAAACCACATCTGAGTTTTTTTCAGTAGGAAACTATTGCCCAGTGGGTTAAAAGAAAATAAAGGATAATAGGATTTTTCTGTAAGGCTGGAGCCATTCGCAGGGGTTTCATCCCCACTAGATGTCACTGGAACTGTTTGAAATGTTTGGAACAAACAGCCCCAAATTCCCTGGTTGTGAGCTTTCTTAAAAAAACGTGAGACTTGAACCAGATTGCTTTCAGGCTCTGCTCTGGCTCATGAGCCTTGCAAGGGAATCTGGACTGATAGATGTTAATCATGTGAAGTTCATGATTTGGCATGGATTTGGGGAAAACGCAGGTGAAACTCATGAATTTAGTTATTATCTTTGGAGGTTTTGTCCTTCTTTGGGAAACTCAAATGGAATCACAGAAAATGCCTAGATACAGTCACCATCTGGCTGGGAGGTTCAAAGAAAAAGCAGGCTCCCACAGGGAATGTGTCGCACCTTCTCCTGAGTCCACAGTGGTCAAGTGCTGGGATGGTCACACCATGAAGAACAGCAGCTAGAGTTTGTGTGGTTATCTAATCCACCACTAAAAAATAAAATGAAAGCAAATCTGGCAATTTTTGTCATGGGAGTGGGATTTTCCATGACCGTCCTCCTCAGCAGTAACAATGTTCACCCCATGACGCGAAGAAAATCAGCTCCTTCTCAGATTATTCGATCTACTATTTAAATCCTCCTTGTAGTTCCAATAGGCTACAGGAATCTTCTTCCATTCTTATGCAAAATGCAGTTTAGTGTGATTATGTGGCCATGCATCAAATATGGCAGTATAATATGTCCTTTCATCTACTTGCCATAATACATCCCTTTTAGTGCCACATAAATCCCTGAAAATATTGCTGTCTTCTGCTCTTGAGATTCTTCATGTGCCTCTTTGCCTTACTGCCTTCCTCTTCTATTGTTTCTCCAGGCTGAATTAATTCACATTTTTTTTCTTCAGCCTTGCTGCTATGCTGTTCCTACTGCCCCTGAGCAGACACCAGTGAAACAACAGCCCTTACAGAGTAAGACAGGAGCCAAAACCAGCCCAGCTGCTGGCACGGCATCCTTCCCAGCAGTGCCAGTTCCTTGGCTCTCCTCTCACTGAAGACGGCTGCTCTGAAGCGCTCCATCTCCTCTGGCAAAGGCAGTGGGGAGCAGCGTCTGGATGGCAATGCCTGCTGCTGGAGCAGCGGCAGATGTCCTCACAGAGTTGAGGAAGCTGTAATTGAGGAATTACAGGAGCCAGCATGGTACTTTAATCCTTCCAGACCAAAGAAGCACCCCAGAAATAACAGCGTTTATTCTCTTTTGCTGCAGAAGTCAGTGCGTGTGCTGCTGTTGGGAGACCAATGAGTACGCACAGAGGTTGTACAGCACTACCCTGTATTCCCAGTGACAATTTAACCCGTGCGAATGAGCTGCATTACAATAGGCTGCATTTATTTTACATAGGTAACTGGAAGTGGACACCAAATACCATGAAGCTCTTCCCATCCAAAAAAACTGTAAACTCTGCGCCACCACTGACACCTGCTTTTTCCTTACTGAAACTTCTCTTTGTGACTCTCTCTCCAGGATTAATCATATCTGCATCATGTTGGCTCCACATCTTGCTCCACAGGAGCCAGAGAGGGCACCAGCCTGGCTGTGCCCCATGGCAGTGACACGGTCCCACACTCCTGCTCAGCTGCCCTCCTGTGTTTCACAGAGCACACGCTGGCTTTTACTTGCTTGATTAATTAGCAACTCAATTGTACCACTTTGGTATACCTTCCTAGTAGTCACAGTTGACTTAGGTGGGGCAAGCGCAACAAAAAAGGGTATATTCCCTTCTATAATTTCTATATTAAGTTATTACATTAAGCCTGCAAACTTTCAACTTGCTCAATATTCAGTAAATTTAAGAAAATGAATTGAAGCTACTTGCCTATTTTAATATGTACTCCTGAAGACATTTTCCAATTTTTTTATGGTTTAATTAAAGCCTCATGGCAGTGGCATGCTTCTTTCTACCTACTATGCCAGTGGTTAAAAATTACAGGGCTTTGAGTACCCTGCATGTCTTTAATTGCTCTGCTGAAGATAAAAGAGCAGCAATATTTTTATCACAACCATTACAGCAGGCAAAATTAAAATGCCCCTTGCCCACATGCATGAAGCAAGCCGTGAGCAGGGCCATGGTGCCCATCTCCCCCACCATGCCCATGCCCCATGCCTGCATCCCACACCCCCACTGGTATCCAGACCTTAACATGTGCCCTTTCATTTTGCAGAGGATTTTGGGGAATATTCCATTTTGCCCGGTGAATGGTGGAACTTCCCCACCCTACTTCTTGACATGAAAAAAGAAAGTACAGAAATCTCTAAATTGAGAAAGTACTGAAAGAGTACATTCAGCACAGGACAATGCAGAGGAAGGTTACAAGTATATTAGGATAAGGGCACCACAATTATATGAAGAAGTCTGGAGAGAAAAGATTACATTGTTCTGACAACAATATTTTTCAAACATTTAGACCTTTAATATCATTAATTTAAAGTACAAGATTAAATATTTTATGCAAATATTAGACAACAGCAAAGAGCTCTGTATATTAGTATTTAAAACAAATTGAAAGCATGCAAGACATATTCATTTCTTAAGCAGTTTAGTTAAAAAATCGGTATTGTCTCTGTTAGGATTAACTGACAGCAACTCTTTGTGTTCAAATGGATTTAACTTCACTGTGGTTTGTTTTCCAGATATCATTGTCCTCCAATAATCATGGATAAAGGGAAATGTAAAAGGACAGATCAAGTAAAAATATATCTTCACATCATAAACACAGAATTATGCTTAAATTTCATTACTAAATGGGATTTCAGCTTCATATACCATGCCTAATCCGGCACTATAAAAGTTGTATAAAACCTCATGACAAATTCTAACAGACTTTGTGGAAGTTGCATATATTGATTAAAACATCAAGCAGTTACATACAAACCAATAATGAATTACTTCTTGTTGGAAGATAAAACTTTGTGATATTTAAAATTACAGACTTGAAAGTAAGTAAAATTACCCCTAATTATGCAGAAGGGAGCAACACCTTAGCAGTAAACAAGATAAGCACCTCAAACAGCACTAATAATTTTAATTAACATTTTCTGGTTTCCTTTCACCTCCTTTCAAGGTCATCTGCTCCCTTTTCCTGGTACAACATTACAGCACAGTGTTAAAAACTTACATTCCATTACTAATCACTATGATAAGCCAAAACACTTTACTTTCTGGGACAGATTTTATTTTTTTTTTAATCACTTAATTTTGTGCAAAAGCAAATATCTCATTGTGTATAACTGTCATGTATTTTTTTGCAGTGAACTGTTTTCACAAGTAAGATTCCAGCAGCTGGAATGAGGTCGTTCATTTGGGGCCTGATACTGAACACCATAGGCAAAATTCTTCCAGGAATCTGCATAAAACTGCTAATATTTAAGGTATAAATTTAAAAATTTGGAATATGCCCAAACTGTTGAATATTTAGATTTGAATCAAAGTTCAAAAGACCCTTAAAGTATGAACAATGAAAACAAAAATTTGCCAAAATGTGACAGTTTATGCACAATTTTTGTTATTTTTTCTTAAACACCAATTAATAAATTTGTGTTCAAGGTTTATGACTTTGCTAAACTATTTCTTTTCTTTTCTCAAAAGTCAAAAACTTAGTAGGAAATGGGCTTTGTTATATCAGTGGGCTTGTTCCATGCCACAAATTTAATGTAAGAGGTCACTTGGAATATAATGTGTAGTGAAAGAATCTCATTAGGCTAAAATGAATGTAAAATGTGTCAATTTGATCCAAATGAGAACTGTAGTAAAACCATGTTTGATGTTCATGTGCAATAAATCTTTAACATTTGTCTGTAAAGTATTAGAGAACCCAGAGGGAAATCTCTATTTGTGATAGCTGCACATTTTCAATGATTTTTCCTATAATCCTTTGTTGACATTTAGCATATGGTACCAGAAAAGAAGATCCTAAAATGAGAGTTATTACTTATTATTCCAAGGTAAACAAGATGGACACCTTGCATATAGGTTTCTGAGAATGACAAAAATTATAAAAGCATCCCTCTGTCAGTAGTGACTGCTCATCTTTCAGTCACTCCTAGGTGAAAAAGTATGAAATCAGAAGTGTCCTACCTGGCCATTAGTCAATTCAGTGTTAAAATATCTGATGGTCCCATCCTGCCAGTTGGGTTTTATTTTGATATATTCATATTGTTAATTACTGTTGTATTTCAATTTTCTCTCTAGTATTTTTGTTCATTCATAATAGCTTTATGGTTCAGTGGACCGAAATTACTAAAACGAAAGATTTCCAAGATTTCTTCTGGGAGCAATTTACAAAAGACCACCATTTTTTAATTGCTCCTGATGTTTAGTTCTAGATATCTGGAAGAGGAGAAATCAACCCAACTCTTTTCGTTGCCACACCAACCATATCAGATGTGTATTTTCTGATCTCTGTCGATCACTTAGTTTTTTACAGTCTCTAATTTGAGGACTGTGTTATAGCAATGTCATGGTGTTTATATTTCTGCAGCTCACACTTGCTTTTGCAAGAGAATTATGAGCTATTTACATCCTTTGAGGAGGCTCAGGGAATAATGGGTGAAATGTCAGAAACAATTAAGAAAATGGAGGCATTTCATTTAACCAGTAGAAGAAATACATGACTTTTGCTGAATGACTGAACTTGAAGTGCCACAAGATTGCTACAATATGAGTTCTGGCTCCTGATTATCACAAAGTTTTATTAAAAAAAAACAACCTTACAACACTCACATGCCAAAGGTTGCAACACAAGCTTTGGCAGGAAACATGAAAATGCTCCAGCATGGGAAAAGTCTTCGAGCAAACTTGCATCTGTGCTGATTTATGTTTTTATGCCAAAGCAACAGCAGCTTTTGAAGCCAAGGCATGACTTTATGGCCAGAGTAAGAGCACTCGCTGGGAAGCTGCGCACCATCAGCCCAGTCATGCCCTGACAAACCCTCTTCTTCATCTCCCCCGCAACCACACCAGCCATTTTTTACAGCATTTGTCCATTTCATTATTGCTGTGCAGGCCCTTTATCAATAAATGTGGTGTTCTCAGTCGAGTTTTCTTTGGCTTGCAGTCTGCTTTACAAAACCACTACATACTTGACAGCTTGCCCTAGTTAAAAATTCTTTGGTCAGAGAAAGCCCAGAGAATGAAACAGTATCTGGTGTTGTAAAATCTTGACCAGATTCTGAAATATTGCCTAAGCCCCTGTCAACTTGAAGGTGATTTCTCCAGGTCATGTTTTAGAAAGGAATTGATGGTACAGTCTGCTGACTGCTCAGTCTGCACTATATCTTTTTCAGGAATACACATACTCACCTTCAGCATCCACCGCTTTCTAATCTTCTCTATTTTTGACAGCACATTTACTTGTGTACATAGATTATAAGCTAAATAAAAAACCAATTCTAGAAAAAAAGCCTATCAGCCTAATTCTTTTTCAATTCTCTGTTTCTGTCTGAGGGATTATCAATTACCTAATAACCCAGGGAAAAAAAGTCTTGAGGTTGAAGTAGAGATAATAATACCTAGTGCTACACTGAATTGTTCATCCCAGCTCTCATAGCACTTTTTCAATGGCGTTTGGTCCATTATCCAGCTTTTACAGCTGAAGAAACTAAGGCAAAGGTAAATAAAAGGTCTAGCAAGCCAAAAGTAGATTTGGTATAAAAGCCAAATTTTAGTGCAGTTCTCTACCTGTCCAAACTCATTCATGGCATGTCCAAGCAGCAATAGAATGAAAACTCATTACTCATGATAGAAAGAGCCTCTTCTTTTCTGAGTTCAAAAATTAAAACACTGTGTGTAAACATAAAATTTTTTGAATATTGTCATTATTAGACCAGAAAAATTAAAGTACTTCCATCAACAAATGCTCCATGTAGTTCTAAGCATCTGCTTAAAATCATATTGAAACAAAACACCAGCTTTGGTATTTTTACAATTAAGAGTAAGATCTTAGGGAGAGTCAGACTAAGTCATCCAGCTGTATAAATTATAAATCATTACATTAAAATAAGTTCCGTAAATTTATGACACAAGTTCTGAATATTGCAGTTTTGCAGGGCATTTTTCTGAAGGCAAGTTACAGCAGGCCTGCCCACTCCTTCCTCTGGAGAAATCGGGCTGGCCCCGATAAGGCCAATAACCCTTTCAGTTTGGTGCCAACTCCTACAGACTTAATTAGAAAGAAAAAGACCTAGTTCTGCATTTTCCTTATCAACCCCAGGCTTTTTTTTTTTTTTTTTTTGTACTGCATTGCTACTTTTCTTAAGTTCTCATTTTCACCCAGTTCTGAACAAGTTGGGAATATCTGAAGGACTGACTGGACTAACTGCACAGACCCTTGGACTGAGAGAATTACTGCAGAACTGGTTGGCATGTGCTGCTTCCCTGATGTTTTGGTTGGGTTGGGTAGGACTGGTTTGGTTTGGCTGTTCAGGGTGGATTTATACACTCATGATTCTTGAAGCCCTGGATTGATACTAGAAGGATTTTTGTCCTTTCTTTGGGCATTGACTCAGCAAAACCACTGTGTACATGTGGCCAAAGGACCAGGGGCAGCCCCAGCTGACCCATGCATCCCCATAACACCATGTCCTGGTGGGGCTGACCATGGGAAATTAAACCAGAATCTGCCACAGAAACCCTCCCAATAACGATGTGACGCTGCTGTCAGAACAGGATGTTCCTTGGGACCGAGACCTGCCTCGTTCATTTTTCCACAGAGTGACACTGGTGGATCAGGCACGTTGCTTTTCATATTCTTAATAGTTCTTTTTTCTTGGCCTCACTTTATTCTCCTAATTTTGGAATTCTTGACAGCCTTTCATCAAATGCTTCTGACAAACTCAAAGAATATCTACACTGGGCACTAGTAATTTAGTACTGAAATTTAATGGGTATTTTAAGGTTCCTGAGTGTTGCTGCTACCTTATGGAATGATTTTTCCTCCTTTTCTTTGGTCTTTCTTCCTATGCTCTTCAGTGGAATTATAGGTGAAATGTATTTCTTGGCTGCTGTTTCATCTTTTGTTCATACAGTTAAAAATTGCACTAGTTAAAGATTGCACGAGGCCTCCACAATAAAATTTTATTGTATTTTTGTATTTATTTTTGGCCCGGATCTGGGGGCCTCTCAGGCCCAGGTCTTGTGTAATTTTATTGGCTCGTGGGTGGAGGAAAGAACAAAAATGAGGTTTGTGGCCAGAATGTTATCTTTGGCCACATGCATTTATTTGGGGGCCTGATTCTGCTCTGATTCATAAGCATGTGAAATCTCAAGCAGCTCCACTGAAAATAAAAACCTAAAATGATGTAAACCTAATGTAAATTAGAGGAGAGTTACCTCTGCGGTGCATGCAATTGTAAGTATTTTGCTATTTATGATTTAGCTGGGAGCTGTTGATTAGCCTCTCTAAAGATAAGAGCCACCCATAACTCAGTTGCAGGCTTTTTTTTCTTGCTTTTTGACTAATGTCTGCTAGCTAAACCGAAGATTAAAACTGCTTTTTTATGAGCTCTACTGGCTACAAGTAACAGAGCTGAGACTACAAAACTCATCAGCCTGTCCTCTCCTTTGAGTGAAAAGCACCTTATTCTACCCTACTTCCATGTTAAAATAACTGTTGAATTCAAGTACTAAAGCATGGATTTCAGCCTTAATCACTTCTCTTTATAGAACACTCTTCACGTGACCTTCACTTTATGAGTGGTTGTCGATCCTCTGGAGTCTTCCCTGTGTGTTCAACAACTCACCGGCATGAGTCATGGCCATAGCATCCTGAGATCCTTCCTGCCTAGTTCACTTCTATCGCTATGGCCTCTTTCCTCCCCAAAACCTGTCTCTCCGTCTCTTCTTTGCACATTTCTTTATGTCAGGTCTTTGGCTTGGAAATGACTTCTCCTGTGAGCCAAACCTTCTTATTCTACACTTTAAAATCCTTCTGAAATTTGGCTTGCCTTCCAAAGCTAAGCCTCAGCTCCCTTGTTACTCTTCTAAATGTAAAACATTTTTATTGCATTAAGCCATGTTGAAAAGGAAAAAGAAAAAAAAAAAAAAAGGAAAAGAGAAGAAAGAAAAGAGAAAAAAGAAAATCCCTACACCCAACATGAAGGAAGCAGCCAGGATTACATAGCAGTGTATCATATGTGGTTTTATTTTGTCCTGGTATCATATCACTTTGGGCTCGCTCTCTGCACATGCTTTGTGTTCACTATCTGTATTCCCTTTTGAAAAACTCCACTACAGTCATCACTGAAGGAGTTATTTCCAGGCTGAACTGGAAAGCTTTGGAGATGGGAAAACCCATCCCACTATCGATCATACTGCATCATTTCCTAAAGAGAAAACTAGGGACATCATTTAGCACCTTTCAATTATATTAATTATATTAAACTTCATTTTACTATACAGCTTAGGGAAATATTTGAAATTAGTTATTTAGATTTTTATGTGCGCACTTCATTCATTACTTCAGATGTAATTTTAATCATTTAAACAAAGAAGTGTCTTAATAGTCCCAATAATGGCTCTTGTCACTTTAAATATTAAAATTCACATTAGGAATTCCCTTGACTACATATGCATTATTTGCATTATAGATTGTGTGCACATCTCAGTCCATAGCTATATCTATATCTATATATATATACACACATTTATACACATATGCATATTTTTAAGAAAATGCAGACAGTTTTAAATGATCCTATCTGATGTGAAAACACATAGAAAATGCCTAAGCAATTAGTGATAAACAAGGTCCTAACACTCCAAAATTAAAAGCTCCTAATTTTCAACTTTAAATAAGTCCTTATTGCATAGTAGAAATAATTCCTTATAAAGTGTTTCCAACATTGAGAGAATGCTTTTAGGACATACAGCATTAACATAATTTTTTCGACTGGGGTTCTCATAGGACATCTGATGAAGTCTCTACCCTTAATTTTAATTGCGTAGGCTGCATTCTTAATTAAAAATTGTACAAATGGATTTTATGCCATGCCAAAAGAAATCTGAGTTCATTAGTTATAAAACCTTTTAAAAATTGATGTAAATATGTGAATTCTTTAAAAGTTTGAACTCAGAGTCCTCATTTATGTTGAGTAGCCTTTTATCTAGAGAATAATGAAGCAAATACAAGTTAAGATATACTAAGTTTTACTTTTTCCTTTTCCTTATTTTTTTTTCTCCTTTATTTTTTGGTGAATGTGAGTGGTGGGTGCCAAAGGATGTGGGGGTTATGCCTATAAGTTATGATGCTTTTCCTTGAATAATCAAATTCATTTTCATCTAAACTGTGAAGGAAATTAGTGGGAAATGCCCTGACCCTTCTGTACTGGGTTATATAAATATAAGTTTATACATCTTTTATTAATTTTTCATATCAAAACACAATCACATCATCTCAAGCTGATAAACTTTGTGGAAATCTGTCAAACTGTAATTTTGGAAGAAAACTCTGGACATTGTTAGAAGAAATATGTGTGTCTTATTGTTTTCTATTTTAAAAACTCTTAGTTGTTAATTAAAATGGTATTTTCCATAACTTGACAAGACTTCGAATAGTGAGTGGTAAACTCTGAGAGGTTTGTTTAATTTGACAAATTGCTAAACTTTCATTTTCCTGGCCATTCATCTGCCTTCACAGGACTTTTTCTCTTCCTCAGCAAGCAGATGGGAGGTATTGCTTCACCTTTTCCACTCACTGGCACCAACCTGATACTGTCTATGATTACACAAAATACCACACATGGTCTTAAAGACCATGGGGACAACGGTATTGCCACAGTCAAACCCAGATTATATATTGGTATTCTAGTGAAAATGCAAATTCAATAATAAATATAACAACCTGGACAAGGAACTCCTCTGTTCCTTTCCATCCTCTTCAGTGATTTGTGCTTTCGAGCATCTCTCTGCATGATTGTATCCTGGCTGAGCCTGGCAGCGGGGGTGTTGAAATACAACATGAAAAGCTGTGTAAGAGCCTGTGGCGTTTACACCAGAAGCTGAGGCAGAAAGCACCAGAAGTCTCACAGGAGAGACCTTCTCACGAGTTTCAAACCCAATTTGGCATAGTGAAGAAGTTAGAGAATATTTTGACAAGCATTTGATTTCCTTATCTCTTTGCTTAAGGAACATAGTTCAGGCAACAAAACCTTTAAAGTTTGTCCATGACTACATCCTACAGATCATGAAGCAACTTACCATGGCCAACCTTGACATATGCTGAAGGAGTAATACTAGATTTCCAGAGCCACATCTTTTGACTTGGACTTTATTTTGTATTTTGGTGATTGTACAGAATATTGGACAGTCAACAAAGTCTTTACGTTTTGGTATTTGCTTAACTTTTTTCAATCTAAACATAGATTTAAAAGATGCAAATGATGTTCCTCTCAAAGTGCAGCAAGATGCTCCTGCATTTATTTCATGTAGCTTTAAGACCTCTAACTTAAATTAAATTAAGTGCCATAAAAGCAGAGTAGCTGTATGATCCCAGAAGAAGAAAATCCACTCTCCTAACACTAAAAATATTGCTTTCAAAGAACAGCAAAAGGATTCATCTGCAACTTGGCAGATGGATTCATAAACTGTTGATACATACACCTATCTCACAGCATCCAACTTCATTTCTCCTCCAATGATTGCTCTGTGAATGAAACCATAATATGTTTGCTGAGTAGATCTTTAGCCCCTTGTTTATAGTAGCTTAGCAGTTTTTATGCCAGCGCCATGGTCTACCTAGAAGTAAAGGAAAACATTTGTTTTACAGAAAGGAATCACAGAAATGGACACAAACAGTACTGTATAATTGATAGCTTTATGAGATTGAACTCTGTAAATTTTTTTAATCTTATCCCTCTACATCCAGTTTATGTGCACATTTGAACAATGACTTCATATCCTTTCCAAACAGAGGTTCTGGGATTCAGTCTCGTCACTTGGCCAACACAAATCCCCAAGTGCCAAGAATTTCTAGTTTTGTTTTTGCTTTATGTTTGTATTTTACTTGCTCTTTTACAGGATTTGTAGTCAAACTGGTCAGTCAGTGGAATAATTCCAGTTTGCAGCAAAGGAAGGTGTGTAAATCCTTAAAACATTTTGAAATACTAAAGATTTTTTTATCTCTAACAGTGCAATGTCTAACTCTAAATCTTAAATCTTTACCTACTGTAAAGGAATGAGTTACAGAAAAGTTCAATGACTGAGCTATTTGGTTTGAGGACCACCTTCACCAGCAAACTAGGAAGAAGACTGCCTGAATTTTCAAACACCTTCTCATCTGTAAAGTTTAAATTACTGCCCTGCTCTGTCTGAACCCAATGACTTCCACAGCTGTACAAGGAGTGTATGATATTTATCGTGCTTGCTAGCCAAACATGTTTTCACAAGATGATTCTTTTTGTTTATATTGTAAACTGCAGCCACAAAAGCATCTCTATTTTTTTTTTCTGGAGGCTACTTTTCCAGCTGAACTAAATCTGTGAAGATGTATGCTGACTCTGAATAGATTATATTGTATTATGTGAGATACAGTTCACTAAAATGAAAATCTCCTTTAAGTTTTTTTTTCCCTCGGCTATGCTGACATCCAATCTCAATACCTCGCTATGAAGCTTATGGGTGGGCTTGTAGAGTATTTTGGCAGCTAGCTGGGAAACAGATGCCCTTGCAACAGTCCCCTTTCTTCCAACATCACGTTGGGTCATGAAGGTGAATTGCTTAAGACGGCACAGGGCATTTCACAGTCAGATAGGAGGCCAGGTTAAGGATCCCTTACAAACACACAGGAGAATTGGTATTTTGATGCAAATTTTGTGATTAAGTTCTGCATGTTCTTCTGCCTTTGGAGAGTGCCACTGAAGGGAAAAGTGATGGGGATGCACAGGGTCCAAGGGCAACATGACCATATTAGCATGGTGCTAAGCCTGAGGTAATTAGGATGGGGGATATGAATTAAAGAACACATCTGGGATGTAAAAGTAGCTTGGAAAGTATTCAGTTTGGCTCATTTGAACATGCTGGTCATTTATTGTGGTATCTTTAACGAAGCTCAAAAAATTCAGTTTTCCTTACTAAAATCATTCCAGGCCCAACAGGGACCAAGAGACTCTCCATTTTTATTCTGAAACCACTGGGTAATATTTTGATATCCAGCTGCACATCTGTATCTCTCACTTTAAAATTTTCTTCCTGCACATATAGCTGAAAGAAAGACAGAGGAACAAAACCACATCATATACGATAATACTAGTGATTGAACAGGCTGGACCAAAGCTTTTGCTCAAATGGATTCATGTTGCCTGAACAGAGACTGGAGAAAACAAGGAGGATTGTGGCAATGGGAAGGATTACATGCTGACATAGTCCCCAGCAGAACTGAACGTTTGCTGATGGCTGTGCGGTTGCGTTTTGGACACCCACTCACTGCAGATGCCCTTGCTGCAGCCCAGCAGCCTGTTTCATACTCAGCGCTGTGGATCCATTAGTTGGTAACAGCTTCTGGTGAACATGACTAATCCCAGCAATATTTGAACCAATAACCCTGAGGTGAAGAACTTCGCAGCCTCTTAACATTTTCTCAGACTGCCCGGTTTGATATTTTAGTTCCCAGACCCCCTGCTCCCACCCAGCTATAAATAGATCTTGGGTTTTAAGATTTTGCTTGTTTTGTAAAATGTATCTTGTCTGTAATACAATTTATTTTTTATCACAAGGAACCACTGTCCTATTAAACTAACATGTATTTTTCCTTAGGTAATTAAAGTACATGCCAAGTTTGACAAGAGATATGTAGTGCAGTTACAGGAGGTATCTTAACATAATTAACTGTATTGGGTTCCAGAAATCATAAATATAGAATTTCAGTACTTATACATCTGTAAATTGAATAGCTTTCTAAAAAGGACCATACATATTTTCTCCTGCTACTATTTTAATAAAAAAATATGATGAAGGCAAAAATTTCTTATAGCATAGGTTGGAGATCCAGTTTCAGCCGTAAGCATTTACAAATATTAATTGACTGATGGAGCCATAAGTTGCTTACCCAAAAAGCAACTCTGTAACAGCATAAGAAAACTCTAATTAGCAGTGGAGCAGGGAGCTATCTCAGAAGAATCAAAATTTCCATTTTCTTATTTAGCCTTTTTATTTCATGGTTCAAATTGACACAAGAGTCAGGGAGCTCAAGAGAGTTAGGAGAGTATGGCCATGAGAGGATTTTAATTTATTGACGGCTCTTGCCCTACTGTACAGTCACCGCTGCTATTTGAGTGTAATGGATGAAACAGATGTTTGACACTGCAGCACCTCTTCATAACTTCACTCTTCAAAAACAGTTTTACAAGTGCTTGCTCGCGTTGGTTCCCATTCAGCACAGGAAACTGAGGTCATGGTGAAACATGAAGCCCAGGCAGGAGCTTGAACTCATGTGCACTGCAGCTGGGCCCGCATCTTCTGAGCACATTAGCAATTCATGGAGCAGCCATAATTTTAAACTTACAGACAAAGAAATGAAAGTGTTGACACCCTTATTGTAACATCTGCGAAGGGAAAAATATGAGCCCAGTGATAAGTGTGCAAAGGGTGGAAGTTTCTTTATGGTTAATTTTGTTCATTATCAGATGTGATTATTTTTAATACAAAAAATGTCTTCAGGTTTCAGTATCAACACTGAAAAGTTACTTTCTGGACTGTAGTTTTCTTAGTATTACTTAGAAGCAATAATTTAAAAAACAAGCAACTTTTCTGATATTCTGAGCTTTATTTTTTTCTAGGTGATTATTTTAACACACACTCATTTCTGAATATACCAAAAACTTTTCCCAGGCATACAATATACATAATTCTGTGGCTTGTTTTAATAAAGATAACATAAGGTTTGTCCAGTTGCATATACTGATTATTTTCTGTTACCTTCCCTTGGAAAACAATTAAGACATTTAGGTACAGATCTTTGGTACCCAATTTGGAAAACAACAGCAGGCCACCAGCCTAAGCAAGTTGATATGTGAATGATCTGAAAACCTGTATCAGAAGTTTTTCTGTTACTGTAACTTCAGCTCCTTTCCAATAGGAATGCCCCGGCAGCCTTGGGGATTTCTCCAGCATGAAAACTAATAGCTGTCTGCAGCAATCCACTGCTCATCTCCTAGCATTAATACATGTGCTATGAAATTTTTACACCTTTGTTCTCTGTTTTCTATTTACCTTCATATATAATTGTATTCTCACCTCTCTCTTAATTAAAGTCAACCTTTTGGAGGCTTAGTGGCACATTCTGAAAGGAAATAGGGTTGTATAGTATTAGTTACGTAGCATAAAATTATTGTTTAAGATGCTAAAATAGTGTGAGCAGCACTAAAAACAAAGGTTATGACAGTTAGGTGATATTAGAAACTCCAAAACACAGTTTGGTCAAAGATGTTCCTGAGAGGCTGGACTGGGCCACCACCTCCCACCCACCCCTCAAAACTTTCTAATGCAAAGTTTCAGTGGGTTTCTCCAGGTAAAACCATGTATTTGTTATGCTGCTCTTCAGAAGCACCTGTAGGAACATCCACAGAAGAAGAATCTTCATTTTCCTGACTCAGGTGGCTTGTATGAAACAGAAGCTGTAAAAGATGTAAAAGGCCATAAAAGCTTCTGTCAGTTAGAACAAAAAGTGGCTTGTCACATGGAAATCCCTTAAACTCCTGGGAGAGCACATTTTTGCCTTTCTCTGTCTATTTCTACAGAGATAAAACTCAATATTATGAGTGAACTATCTTTTATAGTAAAATATCCTGAATATTCCTACCATCCTGAAGCAGTCGCGGGTGCTCTGCACAGCAGCAGGAGCCCAGGGTGGGGGATCACTGCTTTGTTTATTCCCTCTGCATTCAGAGCCATTGACATGGGAGGCAGGAGTTGGGAAGGCAGCCACGCCAGCCCTGGCTCCGCTCGGTAGTGTTGATGGCTGTTCCACACTGACTGTGAAGGAGGGACAGTCACCCACCTAGGGTAGCCCTGCAGCATCCAGGTGTGACCATGGGTCAGAGGTCATGCTGAAGGCTCTTTGCATTAATTAAATGGAGGAAAAAGCCACAGAAGTCATCCTCTGCCAGCTTGACCTGATCTGGGTGAAGGTGTCCCTGCTCACTGGGACCTGGGTTGCAATAGATGACCTTTACATGTTTCTCTCAACCCAAAGCCTTCTGTGATTCTTTGATCAGCTGGCATATCCTCTGCTGTACGCTCTTGTTCAGTGCAGTTTCCATGACGGCCCTACTTTGCAAGCAACCTGATATACACAGAAAAGTCTTCGCTGTCCTTTTCAGTGCTGTTAGAAGCTCTCCTTCTACCACACCTCAGCACACAATCATGCAGGCAGCACAGCTCATTTTGCCTTAAAACACAACCATGTGGCTGGAGCAATCCTTACATTTAACCAGTCTGTGCAAGAAGGAAAGCAGTTACGCATGTGGTTTACGGTTTTGTTTTCTCAACCTTTAGCAGTTGTTTGGTTGTTCTGTATCTAACCACAGTCCCCAACTCTAAGAGGAGCTGTGTGATGAAGGACAACTGGACTTTTTTTCCTCTTTCTGTCTCTTATCCTTTTTGCTCTGATAAGCCAGCCCATTGCTTGTCCTGTCACTGGCATGAAGATAATGCCAAATGAAGTTGATGGAAAATATCCTTCATGTCTGGGGGTTTTCCACAGGGCTCATGCCAATTTACAGAAACAGAGGCAGTTAGAAACAGCTTAAAAATTCTATGATGTTGCCTGAGATCTTAATGACATCCAAAGGACAAAGCCTGCAAACTTTAAAATTTCACATTAGTTGGCCTTGATTCTCTGGAGCTGGAAAATGCATGATAGGAAAAATTTCACAATTAAAGACAAGCCTACATAGTTTGGTTTGTTGATAGTCTTGCAAAAGTAAACAAAATAACTCCTTACCAAGGTTTGCTAGTAGCCCATAGCTTTTTCCTATGGGAAAATAAGACTGTTCCATAAAACTGTGGGGAAAATTCGAGCTGACAGCCCAAGATTAAATTCACTTCTCTAATTCTGAGATGGCGACAAGTTTAACTATTCTGGCTTGGCTCAGACAACTTGGTTGTGGGCTGTGTCTGCTGAAGATGTGAATGTGCCTAGTGTGATGCCTGCGCCTGGCTTTCAAGGGTGACCACAGGGTGCCTCTTTCCCAGGCATAGGCAGAGCAAACGCCATTGTAAGCAGCAATCCCCAAATAAGGCAGCATTTTATCATCTTTTTGGCAAAATCATGGTGTGGCTGATAAGCCCAATTGGAAGTGGGGTCAGCTAAGCCTGTACCCAGGCAAATGACCAAAGAAGGCAGATGTCCTTTCTCCAATTCTGTAAAGAATGTTTTGAGATACCTCCTCATTGACAATAATTTTTAAAAGAAAATGGAGATGACAGCTTTTTACCTTTAATTTTCTTTTGGAGGAGGGAAAGTCCAGTGAAAACTGTTGCTACAGAGGTTCTAGGTGCCAGAGCTGGAATCTGAAGCAGCTCCTGAGACACCTGGCCGCCAACATCCTTACCCCTCTCCCTCTCTGTTCACCAGCACTGGCCTGAGATATGGGTAGTTACATGCCTTTTAACTACTTCTGTTTAGATACTGGAAATTCTTGGATTTAGTCATGCCTTCAGACCCCGGATTCTTGCTGCTTATGGCCACTGCGATATTATGTCTTGTTTTAAGTCTTAGCACATATGTGAAACAAGAGTTCTATGCTCTTTCGAAAAGTTATTAGGTTTAAAATTAGTATACTGAACAATGTCAGGCTCTGTGTAAAGACTACAAGTGTGAAATCTAGTTCTGCCAGTAAATTGCTACCTTTTCTTTAGCATTGCAAGCCATACTCTCAAGTTTATTTGAATGCATAAAATATGCTAAATGTTTAGTAGCACCTCTGTGTAAAGAAGAGTTGGATGGAGTACATATTTTTAAATACAGTAAGTAATAAAATGTTGAGTAAATTCCCAAGAATATCATTTTAGGGCAAGTACAATAGAATGCTTAATGGAATATATTCCCAGGTCTGCTATTTTTATTCTTTTTTTTCTCTTGCTTTAATCTCCTCACCCAGTCAGTGGCTGCTGTTATGGGAACTGCAAGGAAGGGTGTTCATCTACAGACACTTCCAATATTGTAGCGATAAGAGACGGGGTGTTAGTTCCTTGCAGCCCACAGGTACAACTCACTGTTACCAGTGAAGCTGTTCTGCATATCTAGCAGTGCCCCACACAAACCAGGATCCAGCTGTGGGGCACAGCTCAGAGCTACTTGGCATGGGGCTGGGCAGTTATTTGCAGAAGGATCAGAGAAGACAAAGAGAATTATAAAACAAATTATAAAAAGAAAGGCAAAGCAGCCTCCTTCACAAATTCGTCTTCTCTAAATTTATTTTCTTTTCCTTAAACTTGGCTGAGAAATGACCCTGTGGACTTCATCAGAAAAATCACTTCTCCATTTTAATTTCTAAATGAAGTTCTAAGTAGCTAACACTGATATGCAAAACTGCCTGAGAAACCCAAAATTTCATCAAGATGGTTCAGATGTTGTTCAGAGCCACTGCTGCAGCTTGATGAGAAAAACTGTAGCCAGTGTTGCTTCTTTCCAGACCAGTGTTTTTGGTTTGAGTCAGGTGATATTGCCTGAAGCTCTTTCTCATATAAACCTTTCTGCACTAGGATTTCTTTATGGATAAAACATCCAAATTCAGCATCATGCCCTTCATTGAGTAGCTTCATATTTCTACAAGGGTTTTCTCCTGTGCTGCAAATCAAATTTTGCCCCTTTGGAACACAATTATACCCCAGGTGGCACAACGTTCTCATATACTTATTGGTTAACTGATTTTATACTGTTGGTTTCTGATAACTATTTAAGTTATTTCAACATTAAAAACTGGCTGCTCTGAAATGATGTTCCCCAATTGCTCTCAGCTATCTATTCTGGAAATGGGAATTGATATTCCATGGAGTCCCAGTAAGACAAACTTACACCTACCCATCCCAGGGGACACACTAAGGAAAAAAACCCCAAACAATAAGCAGACTCTGACACTAAGGTTTCTATATTTTATTTCTCTCTGTGCTTTCTAGAATGTTAATTTTTATAACGTTTTAGCAGTCATAACCCAGAAAGACCCGTTACTTTCGTTTTGAAGCATCAACTAAATGCTGTTATAAAAATTGCTCAACTAATCCAGTTCAGTTATCTTTAGTTGCGAATGTTTATATATATTAAAAAAAAATCAGTGATACTATTGAGCCATGTACCTTCTATGCTGTATCTGACTTAGCAGTTGATATAGTGTGTTACTAATAACATAAGAGATGATCAAACTGCCACTATTCAGCATTGAGTAAGAAGTCTTTGGAGTGCTGAGAACAATTATCAGTATATTTTGCTGGATTTGCCCACCTGGTAATAGTTTGGGTGGACATTACCTGCATAGATACGTTCATCTCCCATTAATTTCCATAGGCTGAAAGGCTGCTCTTCCAAAAAGAGAAATCTCAGCGTGTCTAATGAGGGACCAATTCCCAAGCTCCACAACATTGCCAATGATATTTGGCAGAGATCTGCCTTTTGGGGAGTGGTATTGGTGGCATTTGTTTTTTCCTCTTTGCAGCATGGAACTGGCAATATGCAAAGGCTTCAATACTCCTTAATGCACTTTTCTTTTAGAAGTACAGATAATTTTGGCCTACCTGCCATGTACTCCTGCCTGTGAGCAAAAGGCCCCAACATAACACTCCCTTTCTGCCACCCCCAGCCACCTTCTACATGACTGCAGATATCAAAGAAAGTCAACAAATCATCATTCAAAGCATGGAGAAGGGAAAATAGTGCATTCCCTGTGCTGGCTTGGTTTGCAGATTAAAGGTAATCTAGTAATGAGGACCTACTATATGATAATTAATAAGTATAGTTTCAATAGCTGATTTACTTGTCAGGTAAGAAGAAATTTCCCAGGGCAGGAAGGTCTGTTCTACATGAGTTTGAACATTGCTCTTTTTAAGAGTAATCAGTTCAGCCTGATGGAATCTGAAATCTTTTGTGTGATCACTGTGGATGCTAAGGATGGGTTTTCACCTCTTCTCTGCAAGAGCTTTACAATTATCCTGAGAAAACCAAGCCAGGTGCCTTAACCCACTACTAACATCACTCCAAGAAAATATGTGGAGCTAGACCACAAAAAGCACTGAAAATCTGTCCCCTCTAGAATTCAGTAACAGTTGTTGGTTTTTTATGGAAAAAAAATAAGATGAAATCACATCTTGAAGGAACAATGGAACTGAAGAAATTAAAAATTGATAAATGACAGTTAAACGACAGTAATGTCAGTCTCTTGAGGAAGCAGGGAAAGCCCCAGACTGGGGGATGGGTCTTCCTGGCCAGAGCCCCCACCCTTGTCATCCAGCAGATTTGCTCAGTGAGCATCAGATTAAGTTCTTCAAGGACTTTTCTAGCCACTTTCTTGTCTGTGAACACTGAGAGGGCTTCAGCAGTGCTAGGACACAATAAATAAATAGATACATATGTAAGAACAGAGAATTTATGTAGTTTTATAGACATTGTAGGGATTTATTATGTGCCTGAAAAAAAGCCAAAAGGCAGCTGAAAATATCAACAGGTTTATTTGTTTTTACAATCATGTTGAATATAAGTTTAACTCTTTGCTAGGTAGGGGACAATTCACTCTCATTGTGAACAAAGAAAAAGAAAAAAGAAGAAAAAAGGACAAATGTAAAAGGGACAAATGTTCCCCTTCCCCAAGAACTGGAAACAACTCAGAGTAATACATTTCTATGTAAGAAAAAACCTCTTTGGGTTAACAGTTTGGTTTTGTTCATTTTGCATACAGAAATACGTATTTTTCTATATGTTTCCAACACAATCCACACAAATTGAAGATAATTTGGAAATTTAATAATTTTGGAAAAACTCTCTTTCTAGTAACTAAACACATTGAATTTAAATTTTAAATCTTGTGAGAACATTTCCTGAGTTCCCCATGAAAAAGCTTTATGTAAATACATAAAAATAAAATCATTAAAATATTAATATAACCTATACAATCAAGCAGAAGACCTACTGGAGACTGAGTCAAACCCAAAACATATAAAAGGGTTTTTCTTAAAACAAACTCCTGGACATTTTCCTCATTTTCCTTTTAGAATGTCAGTGCAATCTTTTGATTTGGTTCAGTTAAATCCAGAGCAATTCTACATAATGAAAGGAAAGAATGAATATAAACATGCTTCAGTATGACTTCAGGATTCCAAATTCCCGTCTCTTTAGGGAGACAAATTTTCCTTATGGCACAGGTCTGCACTGTTAAAGACCTCGCTATGAAATAATGAGAAGTTGAGGAGGGAAGGGGAACAAGCGTGCTTACCCTGGAAAATTCACCTAATTAAAAAGACACAAAATGATGTGTCCATCTACTTAATACCACTAGCTATGTAGCCAAAAAAATTACCCAGGTTAAAAAAGAAAAAAAAAGAAGAAAAATTAGAGAGTCACTGCCATATGTGGAGAACTGAGAATGTCCTTTCACATCACTGATTTTTTAAGGGAACTGACACTTTTCAAGAGTGTGTCCTGCCTAATGGGGTTTCAGAGAGTGGTGCTGCACCATAGAGTTGTGTACTTTAGCATACACCCATACAATGTATGATAAATGGAGTGATTAATTTATGGTAAATACGTGTAGACATCTTCTAAGAATTGGTGTTTCCCATGCCAGAAACCCAATTTGGCCAACACACGTTAACCATGAATCCCCTGTGATTGGGATCCTCATTCCCCTGGAGAACTTCCTGACCATGGAAAGGACCATAAAACCCTATCTCCACGCTGCATGAGGTCTGGGATGTCATCTGCAGCCTGATGGCCCCAAAGAGGTGGGTATTTGCCCTGTGAGTGACTTTGAATACCTGTGAATGATGGTCTTGACAGCAGCTGGCACAGCTGAGTGCAGCCTCCTCCAAAACTTCATCTGGAAGGACCAAGCCAGTGGCTTGAAAGCAAACATTCATGTTTACTTTTTGTGGCTTTATTCCATGGCAGGTTTCATTGCTAGGTGACATGTTTTACATGTATCTGAAAAAAACTCAGGTCCTCACCTTACACAGTGTTTTGTTTGGATGTGACCCATTCTCCAATTTTATGATAAAATGAGAACATAATTCACATATTAGCATTTCAAAACCTGTACAGCTGCAGAATAAGTAAACAGTGGGATGAGGAGTCATTACTAATCTGCACTGGAGAAAGTGAGAGAGAAAAAAAATGAGCTCATAATTTTGTGGTGCGCTAAACCAAAAAAATATGTTTTGTACTCTTAAAACATCTCAAATTCATTTTTTCCTGTGTTTTAGAGATGACATAGAAAAATCTATCCTTTAGCTGAACTAATCTCAACTACATTAATATCCTTTTTCATATAAGTGTGTTTGGGGAAACTTGAAACTGTAGCATAACCTATTGATTACATTATTTGAATTAAGTTTTAGAAATCCTACAGCTGTTTGCTGTCAAAATTTAAACCTACTGTCTATTTTCAGCTGTGCACTTAATGCACATTTCACCTGGTGACTCAATAACATTTTAATATAAAAGTACATGATCATGGAACATATGTTCAGTGTTCATACAAGGCTTAATAGCAACAGAAGGGGTAACAATTAACAGTTCTGTTTTTTCTGGGTATGCAGGGTCCCAGTTTAAAGTTTTTCCTGAGCTACTTCCAAAAAATCTTTGTTCACAGTGCCTTGACCTTTGAGGAGTTTGGAATCAATGAGCCACGTTGCCTTCCATAAGGGTGTCAAGTGCAGAATAAAAAACTGTGTCACATCATTTTTCACAGCGGCCAGATGAGGTCTGAGTGAAGCAACAAGGAACAGGAAAGCAAGAACATCTGAAAAATTGACTCTGCAAGCTGGAATGTGATTCTGCAATAAGGGCAACTCTCCTATTTTTTTATTTTTTTTTGCCAGAGTAGGCAGGTTGTAGACAGATCTGGGTCTCAGCCTCCCACCCCCAGGGCCCCCATGTCAAGGAACAGTGATAGAGCACTGTTCATTTATGCAACATCTGTAACGCATATAGCAACGTATTAATAGCTCAATATGCCAATCTGCCACTGTGCATTTTGACCTAGCAGGGACCAGAAGCATGGAAGGTCTGTAAGGCAGATGTGGGAATGGCAGTGACGGTGGAAATTAAAGGCAGACACTAAGTTTTGCACATAGCATTGCGGAGCGGTAGTTCTTCTGGAAGAGGCTAATGCTTCCAGCTCAGTTAGGAGGTTAATAGAGCTAATCTTCTGTATCACTATTATTTATAACATGTTGTTGGACTTAATGTTTATGAAGCTCAAGCTGTATAGTGCACATCCAATTATGTTTTCTTACAGCCATAGAGGGTTTTATGAAAAGGAATATTGAGTGAATGCTTTATTGCTGAAAAATATTGTATTGGTTAGAAGGGAAGTTAATCCAATAGGAGGTAAAAACAGTAACAAAGGCTACAGCAAATACGAGATGCTTTAAATTCATTGCATGACATTCTCACCCTAATTATTAGCCCACACTGGGAATAAAAACAGCACCCTCATCTTCAAGTTATTATTTTTTTTTCCTTTCCTCATTTTTATTGCGCATTTACATAAGACTTGTATGCCTTGTACTTCTTCCAGGCAGGCTTATAAGATTTCTTTTAACCCTTTTCTTCTCTTTACACAGCCGTGCAGGAAGTCTAATTTGCACCCGCAGAGGCAATGGAAGGCAGGTGGCAATGGTGCAGACAGCTGGGGCAGAGGTAGCCAAGTCATGATGGGTACAGAGGTGACTGGAACTTGAACAAGAGCCCAGTGGTTCAGGTGGTTATGCAGCTTCAACCCCCAGACTCCCTTGAGTTTGGAAAGCTGTAATGGAAAATCTTCGAGGAACAACTTTTTTTTGTAAGATTTCCAGTACTTCCTGGTTCTAATTGGACCAGAAATATTGCAGGAGCAAATCTTTCTCATGGTATGGGGGACCAGCCACACATCTGGCAGCAGAAATGTCCAGTGGATGGCTGAGCAAGAAAAGAAAGCTGTTTGAAAAATGCCTTGGCTTTTATGAAAAACCATTGTTTTTACAGTTAGGGAGAAGAGAAAGAATGAAGTGGGGTTCTGTGGTTTATACTTTATGCTTACTATAAGGAGAGTTAAAGAAAGTATGACTGAAGGAAAAAGAGGGAAGGAAGGAAGATTAGTCAGTTAATAAAGGAGATTTATGTTAGTGATGGTAGGTAGGCAAATTGCACTGCTAAATGGGGTATGGACTTCTTTTATGTGGACAAGAGAATTTATCAATTTTATTTAACTGAAACTGTACCATAATCGTGTCCTCAGGGCCTTGACTGGAGGAGACACCCATCTCGCAGAGCAACAGATGTGGAGAAACTCATCCTGGCTGGTGGTTCCTGGGGCAAAAATTTGGGCAGGTTAGGAGCAGTGCAGTCTTCTGCATGTTTTTTCCAACTAACATTTTTGCTGTGCAAGGAGGATTAATGGATAGTATTTTATGCTACAGTTTTGATCGCAGCTCAAGATTTTAATTTTAATGTGGAATGCCGCAGCAATACAACTGTTTCAATGAGTAGCTGAGGAGGACTCTGAGGGCTGAGCTAGGTACTCAGAAGCCTGAGGAGATATTGGTTGATGACAAAAGTAGTCTTTTCTGTCATCATTGTCAAACATAATGTACAAAAACATGCGACTGCATAAAGTATACACAGGTTGTTGGTGTTGGTGTTCAACTGGCTTTCACGAGCATTTCTTCCCAGAGTGCTGGAAGGCATCTGTGTAGCTGGTGGCTCATGAGTTTTCTTGGAAGTATTCATGACTTGAGCTTGTATTATGTATGTTCCTGGTTAAACGTGAATTTCTAAAAACACACGTGTTGTTCTGAATTTCTCTATGCCATTGTTAAATTCAGTGCCTCCAGTGGGAATTTAGCACCTTTGTCACAGATCTGATGAATGGCTATGAATGTGCTATCTGCCTGAAGTTGAGAGGGCTCCTACCACAGAGAGGCATTTGCTGAAGGCGACATCTCCATGGCTTCATGTGTCTCTAAGACCTGGCACAGGTGTAGCTACAGTATCAGGGTCTCAAACAAGGATCAGAGTAGAACAAAACATGGTTTCTCTTTTATGGACAGAAATAAAAAAATACTCTGTGGCTGGTATTTCGTTTATCATTTATGCACTTGAATCTATACTCACCTAAATCCTATACATATGTCCTTAAATGCCTGCAGAAATCTCGGATTTCTCCTCTTTGGTTATAGGTACTATAAAAAGCCTGCTTTCTATTAAAAAAAAAGTGTTCAGAAAAAGAAATACATTCTTTCTCAATCTCTAAGCCATTTGGCTCTTCAGAAATCATTACAGAAGTGTGTTTTGCAAAGGCAAAAATATCTGCCTCTCAAAAACCTGCCCCCATTTCCAGTAAGTTCTGAGAATCTCCTGAGAGAATAACATAGGCAAATGCAACAGCAAGTGTAAACATCAGCTGAGGGGCCAGCAGAGGCTCAAATGTCTGCAGAAGTTAAAGGTGGGGCCAGGAGAATCAGGAAAAGAAATGGTGAGGATTCAGAATGTCTATAGGATGAAGAACCCATTTTCTTGTTGAATCCTGTAAATTTACAGAAGTTGGCAAAGGACAAGCAGCAGCACATATGAGTGTCTTATGCTTAGTTTTGAGAGAAAATTCAGCATCTAATCTTCAGATAAAGCTGGTGACAGGGTCCAAAAATGTAGGAAGTTGACTGACTTGGTTTGTTGCTGGACTTAGGGACTTTTAGTTGTCTGCGTTGCTAGATCTTTTTTACCCTTGCAATGGCAAGATGTTTATTTACATTTTATTGATGTGAAAATACTTACTTTTGAGCTAGATGTATTTGAAATGACCAAATTTTGTAGGATCTGGAACAAAAAGATGAATTTAATGATTTATCCTCTTGGACCTATAAAGCTGAAGTTGCATGAGAGTCAGCTGACATTGAGTCATTATTTGTGGGAGGTAAATCTTGATTTTCTCAGGCTGAGCCTAATTAAAGTTGGGATTAAGTTTTGAAAAAGAAGTGAGGCAGATCTCATAATGTTACCGTATATGTCTATGGTAGAAAACTAAACTATAATTGGAATAAGTTTTAAAAGTTTATTTAATTTGTTGATAATTATGGAAGATCTGAAGGAAAGGATTAGAAAAAGACCTTGGGGAAAATAAACAGGTCAGGAGACATATTTCTATTTGTTATACTCACACAAGTTGAGAGTTAGACGGCAACAATGCTTTTTGTACCATCAAACTCTTGCTTTGAGTATTTTGCCTAACCTGGAAGAGCTTGGGCCTGTTTATAAGAATAGATTACACTTGGAAAGAAGAACAAGTAAAGATCTAGTTCTATCCCTGGGTATTCTCAGGCACTGAAAAATAAGCTGTATATTCTACTGAGAAGACTGGATTAAGAATAGACCTAAATTAATTAATTATTTGGTGGTCAAATAATCTGAAATTATATTTGGGCTACTTAGAGTCTCCCCCTACTCCTCCCTATCACTTACAGCATTTAGAAAAATGAGGCCTAGTTATCATGAGAATTCAAACTTCACATTGATTTTGAACAACATCCATTTTGAGATACTTTGTGATACTGGCACTGCAGGGAAATGTTGCACTTCAGGATTATCCAAAGGTCAAATATTCAGAATAATCTAACAGCAAAAAGTAGTGCTCAATTTAATGGAATAACATTTAAGAGGAGAGAAAAAATATTCCAAACTGGAAGCCTCTATCATCACAAAGAAAAACAAAGCATCAAGGAGAATGCCAAAACCTCAGACTCTGTGCTGTTTCAGAGAACTACATGAGGGCATCACACAGCTCAAAAGGTACAAGGCGTTCAGTCCAGTGGGCTCTCTTCAATCTGAGTAACAATCTTCCTCTGGTTTCTGGAATAAGTCTCCACTTGTCCATGAGTGAGTGCAACATGTAGCACTTTATTTTCAATTCTAACTCCTCCTAAATCAGCGTCACTTTTGCAAATTTGTGTTCCTTTGCAGATCCTCTGTGTAGACCCTCTGTGTCTGAAATTTGGTAGAGCAGCAAAACAAAAGAGGATTCAGAATGATTTTTTGCTTTGTCGGTAGATCCATCACATTCCAGATGTGGCTCCACCTCATGGTAGTCAGGCCATGGAGAACACGATCCATTTACAATCAGCTATGCCCAATATGTTGGGTATTGAGTAATATGATCTTGTACTCAGTGCTTCCAAGTGCAGACCAAGACACTCGGGTGTTCCAGAAGAAAATGATGCATCTGAATTGGTGGACACAGGCCAGTTTGGAAAGTCAATGTCAGCTGGAAATTCTGCTCACGGAGTAAAAGACTTCTCTTCAAATCTGCTACAAAATTTTTTTGAAATGCTGTTGTCTGAATGGCACTAAGTAAGGGCATTCAGGTTTACTGAAGGTTTAATGTGAGACCGCTCCTCGAATACTGTGTTTAGTTCTGGGCCCCTCACCACAAGAAGGATGTTGAGGCTCTGGAACGAGTCCAGAGAAAAGCAACAAAGCTGGTGAGGGGGCTGGAGAACAGGCCTTATGAGGAACGGCTGAGAGAGCTGGGGGTGTTTAGCTTGGAGAAGAGGAGGCTGAGGGGAGACCTCATTGCTCTCTCCAACTACCTGAAAGGAGGTTGTAGAGAGGAGGGTGCTGGCCTCTTCTCCCAAGTGACAGGGGACAGGACAAGAAGGAATGGCCTCAAGCTCCGCCAGGGGAGGTTTAGGCTGAACATTAGGAAAAATTCTTCATAGAAAGGGTCATTGGGCACTGGAACAGGCTGCCCAGGGAGGTGGTTGAGTCACCTTCCCTGGAGGTGTTTAAGGCACGGGTGGATGAGATGCTAAGGGGCATGGTTTAATGTTTGATAGGAACGGTTGGACTCGATGATCCAGTGGATCTTTTCCAACCTGGTTATTCTATGATTCTATGATTCTAATATCAAGAAATTACGAAAGCACGTGAGTAAGGGTAAAGCCTGTCATCCCGCTACAGAACCACACAGCTAGCTATACCTGTGCAAGCCATATTACTAAACAATGAAGTCTTTAAGGAAGTTTATCTTGATTTTCACTAGTTTCAATAACCATCATAAGCTGAGCTGTAAAATATCTCCTTTTCCTCTGTTAAATACTGTTGGCCTGCTAGCTGCAAATGCATTACGAAGACGTGGTAGATTTCTACAGCCAGCAACCATCCTCCCACGCCTGAATCCCTCTCTGCTGCAGGCAGGGGTTGGAAGTCAGCAGGCAGTGTTTGGGCTGGCCCTCGGGGGAGCAGGCAGCAAGGTCCAGCAGCCCTGGCCTCCTGCAGCATTCCTCCTCCTTACCGGAGGTGGCCAGGCAGGGGGTCTGCAATGGGGTTACGCTGGGCCACTCTCCCTGCTGCAAACAGGAACCTCCAGCAATGCTAAACAAATCAGGCTGCCAAGGGTTTTTTTTTTTTTCCTCTTTTTTTTTTTTTTTTTTGTTCCTAACTTTCCCATAAAAAGATTCAGGTAAATGTAGCATGACGAGCCAATTTAAGCCAATTTCAAAGTTATTTGAGTAATTGGTTATTAAGATAACACTCTCAAATTTCAATTCAGCAATTATCCTCTTAAAGATACAGAATATAAGTATAGGAGAAAAAAACGTATGCATTAAAGCTATAGAGACCCTTTTTAAAAAAAATATAAAATGTGTAGGCATTTGCAAAAAAACATGTAGCTTCTAATCTCATTGAACTGAGACTTATCTTCTAACACGTGCAACCCTTCCATGTTGAAAGCATTTCTAAATTTTGGAAATGGAGTTGACTATTATTAGTGCTCATAAAGATTAAGAGACTAAGTGAAGACCCTCCTTTTAATATATGTAAGCTCCTTACCCATAACTTAAGAACCACAAGGGGACAGAACATTGTCTTCCCACAAGGCAGCACTGCAGACTGATGCAGAGTGTGATGATGGAAATAATGGCTTTGGCAGAAGTATTTGGTTTGGAGCCAATTTTTTCATCCTAATGAATGGTGGAATTACCACAGAAAAGCTTTACAGTGAAGAAAAAAAAATTAAAAAAGAAAGAAATTAAAAAAGAAGAAAGAAAGAAAAAATGTGCAGCTTATTTCCAGTTAATCAACCCCATAGGATGTATGGCCATGACCAATTATTATTCCCAGATACTACTGGTTAATCACAAAGCACAGAGTTAAAAGGACTTGTGTTAGCTGCTTGGCTGCTGAAAGCAATAGTATAGAATCTGCATACGTTCACCAGAAGATTAAGGTTATGCAAATGCTGAAAAGTTTCTTATATTAGCAAAGTTGCCTTTCAGGAAGGTGAAGTGTCTTTTTATTCTCAGAATAAAAAAAAGACTACCAACCCTAACTATTCTATGATTCCATGAATAGAATCTAGGTGGGGTTTAGGGAAACGTTATTGACAGCAAGGTGGTGCACGTGTTCACACCAGCTTGGAATCCTGCTTGCTTTACGATGTCCTCAGCTACTGCTCAAGGCAAATATTCTCTTGGAGAAACAGTAGTATCAGCTGAGTACATAAACTCAGCATACCCTTCGGCTGCAGCCAACAGCCTTTGGCTATCTCGCCTTGCATTCCAATTGTTTCTGTAAACCAAAGGAAGCAATGATGCAAACCCAGGGACTACAGTTTTTTCTGCCTTCTCACTGGAGACCTGGGTAGCAGGAGACATCAGAGAAAAAGTGAAGAGAGCAAATCCTGCTGAAGCAAGGATCGAGGGGTTTATTCAGGCTCAGGCACTTGGGCATGGACCAGCAAAACACAAAGAACCAAACCAGATCAGACAGGAAAGAATATGAAGCTGGGTCTGATTTGCTCCTGATGAAAGTTAATATACTTCCACTGGAAATTTCCGTGGAGTTAAGTCAACTCTGCAGCTGAGACTCTGGCCCTTTTGTGTTCAGATCAGTTATAATAATTAAAGATATTTTAAGACAGCAGAGTGCAGTATAATCAGGACTGGGAAAGATACCTCAGAGTTATTTCAGCTTTAGTCTTTATATTTATTTTTTGCAACTGAGATTGTTCAAATAATACGTCTCCAGGGGACAGAGTAAAAATATAGATTCTAATTTGAATATAGATAAACACCGGATTATATATCACAAAATATGCTGGTGTGGCTTATGCAGTACATGCTACATGTTAACACCAAGTATTACGTAACCACAGCACCAAGCCAACTTACTTTTGTCATGATAATGTATTTTTTACCTCCAAGCATTAATATTTATATATATATGTACTGCTACAATGCCATATTCTCAGGTTTTACAGTTTCGCTGCATTTTTCTGGCATAGGCTACAATAGAGGAAAAACGCCAACTGGAACATGTCAAAAAACAAGATCATAAGGTTTCACTCAAGTTGCTTAAATTATTATGTAGGAGGTATATTATCGACCTTTTAATAAAAGCCTTTACAGTCTCCATGGAAACATTTTTACATTGACATATAAAAACATAAATGGAAAAAAAATGTTGTAAAAAACCTGAATCTGGTCTCAGGTTCATAAATTAGAGTCTGCCTTTGCTGTGTGGTGCCTTATCTTCTCTCCGTTATGCAAATGCAGTTGCTCAATGATGATTCATTAGTTGAGCATCTTAGTGTAACCTGTGTAGTAAGCTGAGGTATTCAAGTGGTTTAATTCTAAAATAGCACTGCAGCTTCCTACCTACTTTTAAAACCAGGACAGCACATCAGTGCATTTGGATTCAGGTTAAATGTGCAGTAGATGGAACAACAGTCGGAAGTACCAACTCATAAAAATTGAAGCTCACAAGACCGTGGCCTCCTAGTTTTCTTTTTTACTTAAAATAAGAGGCTCTCATCCTGACCGGACTGATTTTCCAGGAGTTTGCAGCCCTACAGCAGAAAGCCACATGTGCTGGAGCCCTAGCAAGTTTGGGAAGGAGCAAGGAATCTCACAGCACATCATTTGAGATAAGGATCAGTCTCTCTTGATTTGAATTCCAGAGCTCTCAGCTGTGGTCTGTTGACATCTTGTCAGCATCCATGACATTTACAAGCACTATACCATTTATATAATTCTCAACTCCAGAGGCCAGATGACACGATGCGGAGACATTAGAATTCTGATTATAATACAAAGAAAGAAGTTTGTGGTGTTAAAAGAGGATTGCAATAAAAAGGGCACAGAAATTGTTTTCCAAGGTGCATGAACATTTTCTTAGTTTAGGCACAGTACTAAATATGCTTTTATTTAAAGATAATTCTCTGGTATGGTTCCTTTTCACTCTGACCTCCTAATTCTCTCTTTATTCAATGGAGAGTTTTGCTAGCCATTTGCAGGTGTGTTCTTTACACGAGCATACTTGAAGCGGCTGTTAGAGGAGCCTGAAGAAAGAGAATTGTCAACTTTTACTATAAAAAGGCAATTTCAAAAAAAACAAAAACCTAAAGAAAGGCAATTCCAAAAGAAGCACTGGTCAAATATTAGCTTACAATGCATTTATCTGCCTAATATACTAAGAAAAATAATAAAATTCTAAATTCATTTAGATTTTCTACCAATTTACAAGTTAAAAAAAGAAATAAACCAACAAATAATAAAAGGGTGAGTAGCACATAACTTTTTAAAAATTTATTTGAAAAATCTTCATAAAAAGGTAAATACCATTTTCTGAATGTGGTAGACAATATAGATGAATCATATGGGTTTAAGCTCCTTCCAAAGCCTGGTAAAATTATTGAATTCCTTTGCACACTCTTCAGCAGCATCAGAGAGAATTCACAATGAAACTTTTAAGGACAATTTAATATCAAACCAAAATCTGTCCTCCCATAAGCAACATATTTATATATATGCAAACAGAAAATGTATGCAAACACACACTTTAGTTATCCAAACACATTTTTAATAGCCCATTTTTTACAGTTCCTATCTAATTCAGTTAATGCTATGATATTCTGTGATCTCAGCTGCTAAACCAAACTCAAATGGGACATCCTAGATTTTTGTACCTGGACAGCTTTTGCACTGCCTTGAGCTTTGTGTTAATTACTAACATTGAAAAGGAAACTGATTCACACAAAGTGCTCAGCACCAATTCTCTGAATACCAGAAATTCCCCAAAGTGTCTCAAATTCATCTTGGCCAGGCTCACGAGAGGAAATAGGTAAAGGGAGTAAGTCACGCTAAAGTGATCGTTGAAACGAATGCAGAAAAGTGTTGAAAACGTGGAGAGTGCATTGTCAAGTTTTACTCTGGAAAAAAAAAAGCTGTTATTCAAACCTGGAGAGACCAGAGGAATGTATATGTGTATATATATAAAAAATACAAAAAAAGAATATATGCAGATACTCACAGAGGCAGCAACACAGAGCTCCTTTCCAGCATTTCAAGGGGCTAAATCATCGCCTGCCCTCAGCCTCCAGCCTCCAGCCAACACTGCAGAGCAGTACGTGAGACCTCAGTTAAAATCTATCCCTTAGATGAAATAGCAATTTCTTCAGTTGTATTTGTTGTTACTGTTAGTTAGAAAGTACTACTGTGTGTTCAGAAAAGGCATGGACATAAGCTGATTCTCATGCTCAGGATATAATTCATGAATACCGACAGTTTCCACAGTCTTTAGTAAATACTACAGAAACTCGTAGGGACATTTTTGCATGTGTAAGTGGAGAACCCTTTATTCACTCAGAGGACTGAACTGCCATATAATGAGACTCCCATCTGGCAAAATACATGGAATTCTAGAAAGTATGGTTTAAAAGGAAAGCACGTGTATTCTGCCTGTTTATATTAGCTGCATATTTTCAGATGTCCACTTATCTAAATTTTATCTATATGTCTGTTGTCTGCTAAATATTACCTAAAATATGATTGAACATTTCATCTAGGAAATTAATAAAGATCAATCTTGCTGTTCTCACTTAAAGGGCTGACAGTCTTGTTCTTCTCCCCACAGTCTCTTATGTCTCAGGTAATGCTGGTTGACCACCCAGAGTGGCTAGTCCAGCCATGCTTTATGGCTATCGTATTTCTCCCAATTGTATTTCACCTTTTCCTTTGTTCTTCTATGTCTGGAAGCAAAGTGGAAAACGCTCTTCCTACAAAACTGGACAAGAAGTCAGAGACAACAACAGAGGGACTAAGTTAGTCACCATGCAGGCAACTATTTTGTCTTCCTAGCAGCAACAGAACTGCAGCTTCAGGTCCCTCCTCAGGGACCTCACGGGGTTTCATGTCCACTCAAGCCAATGGTCCCCCCAGGTAGCTCTTTCAAGAGTCACACCTCACCTCCCTTCATCTACAGTCTTGTTGTTCCCAACATAGACCGTGGTTTGCATCCACAAATTGGCCCCTAGCTATGATATTAATATGTGGTTGTTGGGCCAACAAAAATGTGCCAACATTTTTGGCAAATCTTCCTGCAGTGTTTGTGCATATCTCTGCAGGTCATTAACCTTACATTGCTGGCGATAAGAGACTGGGCATTGCAAATGTATTTGCATAGTCTCCAAGGCTCAGCCCTTGTCAATCCAAGCATCCAGTGCCAGCACAGCAGCAGTCAAATGAAGAATCCGCTTGCCCATCCTCCTGAATGAAGCGCAAACATTGTACTGTGACCACAACAAAGAGAAAAGGACCAGTAAAAGCTAAAAAGAAAAAAGAGGAAAATTGCCAAGGAAAATCACTGGGAACTTCCATCCCTGCAGCACATCAGATAAGAGCAGCTGCCAAGGCTCCAGAGCTTCATGAGACTCCCCCATGTCTCATACCCTGCTCCTGCCTTCCCAGGGGCACAATACATGCTCCTTCCCCAGATACAACAATGTTGTTAACACAAATCCACTTCCTACCCAGCCAATCTTATCTGGCAATGGTTCTGGAGCTGTGGAGGAACACCCCAAAGCAGGTCAAACATCCTGCACTTTTCCCCGCTCAAGTTTTGCTTTCAGGCACAAGGATGCACCCAATAAAGTGTCTGCACTTAAATATCAGTAATCTACTAATTTCTCTCATAAACTCAACAGCCATCTACCAAAAATTTAGTCTTCATATTGTAATCTCTGGGAAACATAATGTGGCTTAGGTGATGAGTCTCTTGATACTTTTGTATACATTTTTTTAAAAAAATAGATGAATAATTCTTGAAAAAACATGTCTAAAATTCATACATGCATATGCAGAATTAAAAAACAAAGAAATTGTTAAATTAAGTTTATGACATGGCTACAGGGCCAAGAGACACAAAAATTCATCCACCTGGTTTGTAACTGTAGCAGGATTCAAATTGCCCCAAATGGATTTTTTGGCTTCTGGAGTGCCACCAAGCCAGCTGAGCTACCTTCTCCCTTTCTTTCCCCACAAAACCCCAGATGGGAAGATGATTGTGCAGAAGGGCTTTTTGATAGAAACAGCTTATAAACTGGAATGCTACTGGGTGTTGTTGGGGATAGCTATAGTTTTTGAATATTAATATGGGACAGTTACTTCCCAATCTCTCGCCTTGAGGGATGGTCGGTCAGCTGGCCAAGACCTGTTTTCACAGTTAGGAGGTCGCTCAGCAGGGTGGTTGACTCTCAGATAGAGCCAAGGACCAGTTCTCAATTGGTTATCAGGTGGTGGATTTTGGTTTTGGTTTTGGAGAAAGCAAGGAAAAAAACTTTGAACCAGATCTTTTAACTTTTTACAAATTCTTTCTTTTTAAAAGTAGTACAAGGGACTCTGATGTTCCTGATAACGTGTCAATGTAAGCTTCCATGCATTCGAGACATTCTGTGAATTGCTATGGTTCTAAATCCTCTTCTTTTTGACTGTGTATCTGAGCCAAATATAAAACAAGGTAACTGAAAAAACCCCCATAATAATGGCAGCAGTAAAAGTTTAGATTAATGCTCAACAGCCAATCTAATCACCACCAGCTTCTCAGCCATTTCTGATAACTAATGCAAGAAATTTTAATTTGTTGTACTGTTGTAGGAAACTAGTGGGCACATGTAGGTCTGTAAAGACCATCTCAGTATGCAGTTTTCTATTTAACTGTCTGCTACTTATAGGTAATCTCCAACTTCAAACTTTTCTTCTGACACTGAACCTGATAGAATAAACCCTGTAGCTATTGTTAAACATAGCTAAGTTATTTTCAAAAGTATCCGCTATATCAAGTTGTACCAGATCTGATTTTCCCTGTAGAGAAACAATATATTTTTATCCCACTTTACTGTAGCTTGGAAGCAGATTTTATCCTGAGCCACAAGCCTGATGTTCACAAGTCCTAAAGTCACAGGACTGCATATTTCTCTGCATGTGTATGTGTTTGTGTCTGCAATTTCCCAATATTCCTGGCTACTGCAGTCAGAGCCATTGAACTGCTCAGTGCTGCATGTAATAAAACACTGAAGGCATCTGGGTTTTTTTGGACACATGTCTTGGCATGAAGCTGAGCTTGAAGTGTTGGATTCTCTTCGCACAGTTTGGAGAGCAGCACGTTTCCAGAGGAGCTGGAAACCTGTAACCACTCATATCCTCTGCTGGGTATTTTGTTATAGTTTAGCACTATTTGGGTTTGTTTTCAAGTTGAAAAAAGAAATTTAAGGGGGGAAACCTAAGAAAGAACAGATGCTAATACTGGAATATTAGAGTTCGGGGTTATTATCACAGTTTGGGGAGCTATCTAACAGGGGTTTTTAGACAGAATCTGGCTTGAAAGTGGCATGCAAGCAAGTGTGTTAAGTACCGTAAAACCAGTTTCTCTTCTCTGAACTCCTCTGACTTGTGAAATTGCATTTCTCTGATATCTTAAATGGCTCTCATTCAGTCTCCCTATCTACTGTTCCCAATGTGCTGCAGTCCAGGTCTGCTTGGTCTGCATGCAGAGGAAAAATATTAGCACTTGGCCACCTGTCCATTAAGGAGACGTTTTACATTTCAGTGTTTCAAGTGTCTCCGTTTATTATGCACTTTCCATTGTTCAGGGAAGCAGGAAAATCCAGGAGATATTATTGCTATATATAATTAAAAAATACAGATATAGATAACTTATAACAGCTCGCACGCAGAGCAGACAAGAACCTAACACCATTTTGCAGATCCCTACTTGCTGTTAGTCTGATTTAGTTCCAAAATGCTTTGGAGTGTTTTGGGGAGCTATTCCCATGGAAGAAAGATGTTCCTCAGCTTGGTGGGACATGATGCTTAAACTGCAGAAGGGGAAATCAGGAGGACAGCTGAGATTTCCTCAGAGTGTATAGTCCCATCTAAACCTGCTGTATTGCACTTCTGGATTTCCAGAGGCAGTTCAAGTGGGCAAGGAATGGATCCCTAAAGTGGTCCTCTAGTGTATTAGCATTTAATTGCAATTTCATGGGTTTTTTAGTACAATTTGCCATCTATTTGGTTAAACAAAAACATGTAGATCACTAAAAAGAAATGCCATTTCTTTTTACTTTTGTTGAAATTACTTCCACCCTTCTGTTATCGCATTCTCTGATACATTTAATTTGTTTTGGTTTAGCACATTTTAGCTGAGCAACAATTTGTATGTTATGACTTGAGCCCATTTTAGAATTGTTAAGGATTTTTTTTTCTTTTTCACAGTTTTTTTTCTAACCTGTCTGTATTCAGCCCACATGCTGGGTTGTATTTAAACAGATCAACTGATAATTGCAACACCACTGCTGGCGTCGCTGTAACGATGAGGCTGCCAGCATTTCCAGGTTGAATTTTGGCATACGACATTGCAGCCTGGAAGCCAATTTTATTAAAATGAGTAGAGGGAAAAATCTGTTTGGCCTCTTTTGCTTGATAAGAATATAAAAAGGCAAAATTTTAAAAGAATAAATTAATGTTGAAAACACAGTCCCTGACCTGCAGGTATTTTTGTGATGTCTGCTATTGAGCTGAGGTGCCCAGGCCAGTATCTGTAACCAAGATCATCCTCCACCAGTGCCACGTTGCCCCAGACGAGGGCATTGACCACACATTGGTTACGAACTGGGGCATCAGGTACATACCTGACAAGCATCTAGAGCTGGGTGCCCACTGTCCCTGCTGAGCCCAGCCTTCCCAAGCACCTCTGTGCAGCTCCACAGTCAGGCCAGCGCAACTAAAAAATGATCACCAGTTCACTCCAGGAAATCTATTTCTCAGTAAAAATATAGCCATCTACAGTTGTTATTGTTCGAGGGCCTGTCTCCTACCACTGCCTCTTGAAAATGTAAAACCACACACCAGCAGAATACAGATGAATATCTGCATTCATATAATTTTATATTTAAGCCTATGGGATGGTGATAATTACTGTTTTAGAATGGGATCAAAAAGCACAGATCTACAGAGACTCTTTGAAGTCAATATCTATTTATTATAATTACACAACATTTTCCATCAGACCTGAAAGCATTATTCAGGCATTAATAAATTAAGGTTCACAAAAGAGAGACAAGATTCTCCTGCCACTATTTGTACCCATTTTATGGATAGGAAACCTGAGAAACAAAGATTTTAACTGGGTTGCCTCTGTGTTCAAGCATCACCTGGACACAGACAGTGTACTCAGTGCATTGGATCACAGGCTTTCAGATAACAGCACATTCAGCTCATCAGAGTCACCAGATTCTTTTGAAGTTCCTCATATTGTCACACCTGGGACATTCTTGGTTGGACATGCTGAAGGTGGAAATTTTTGAATCCAATAAGTCTGCTTAGTTAACACAACTAATAGCACTTTAATATCACCACTCATTTTATGACTGTAAGCTACACAGAAAATTTTATTCAGCTCTCTTCACATATATGAGAAGATGAGAGGAGAAGTGAAAATGAGATTTGTAAAAGGAGGTTTAGGGAACTGAAGGCCAAATTAGGAGAGCTGGGAGTCATAGCTCCCTATCACCCACTCCTCTCCTTTAGTTTCTGGGTTTCAGCTTGTCCGTGTGTGTGAGGAGGATGTGAAGCAGCACACAGCCACCAAACAGAAACATGAAACAATTTGGTTAATCTAAAAAGATGTATAAAAGTTGGCTTAGCAGTTATTTTAGGCGCCAATGAAATATTGCAGCATTTCCATGAAATGAAAGTAAACGGGGGCCTGAATGGAGTGGTGGTGAGCTATAACCAGTGCATTATTCAAAATAACTCTTTTGGCAGGAGGAACAGCTTAAGACAATGTTTTCTGGAGAATCACAGGCGAGTTTGGATTGGAAGGAACCTTAAAGATCATCCAGTTCCAATCTCCTTGCCATGGGCAGGGACACTTTCCACTAGATCAGGTTGCTCAAAGCCTCATCCAATCTGGCCTTGAACACCTCCAGAGAAGGGGCATCCATGACATCTCTGGGCATCTCCCCTCTTTCCGCTTAAAAACGTTACCCCTCGTTCCATCCCTGCATTCCCCAAGAAAGACCCCCTCCCCAGCTTTCCTGTAGAACTCCAGAACTGAATGCAGTAGTCCAGGTGAGATCTCATGAGAGCAAAGTAGGGGGGCAGAATCACTTCCCTCAACCTGCTGGTCACACTTTTTGTGATGCAGCCCAGGATACGGTTGGCTTCCTGGGCTGCAAGTGCACAGTGCTGGTTCATGTAGATCTTCTCCTCCACCAACACACCCTATCTCTCTCAATCCAGAACTTTACACCTGAGCAGTGGTACTCAGCATTACTGCATTGCACCATGCAAAAGTAGAGGACAAGAGTGTTGTGGTTGATGCACCAAGCGCTGCTCAGGCACCCTGGAGAAGCAGGATTCTGCCCTCAGCCACCCCAGCTACAGCCTCAGGGTGCAACGGCTGGGGCCAACCTCATATCTCACAGCTTTTTTTTTCCTCTGGCCTTAAAGTAGAAGAAAGCAAGCAATGTTTTCCTTGGGTTGGCAGAGGGCAGTGTCTCTCCTCTCAAGTTCAACAGGCACCACTGTAGCAGGACAGGCTTCAGTGCTAGCACAGGGAGTGACATCAGCAGAGGCACAGTGCAATAGCGTCCTGCTTATCTTGGTTTTGCTAGTGAACCAAAAAAGCCCATACACCCTCCAAGACAGAGACCCTTAGGAAAGGCTACCACTAACTTTCTCCACTGTGATTTTCCCTTTTTCATTATGTTTGACATTTTTGAGACTGAGCTTTGTTACAGACTATTAGCCTATGGCAGTAGACTGGGGAGATAAGACTTCATCAAGCTATAAATCACACAAAAGCATGTAAAAATGTGAAATTCTGAGGTTGCACCAGCAGCTTTGCTTAGGTTCGCCTGAGTGTTGTGCTATGGATTGCAATATTTCAAGTGAGTTGCGTTATAAGCCAATGTTGCAGCTTGCAGGGAAATGAGTTTGGTTCCTTGTGTCTGAATAGCAACACTATTAAAGTTTTGTACTTAGCGTAGTTACTGACTTTGTGGGATCAGTGTAGCAAGTTTTAAATGATGCATGAAATGAAGAATTCCTGCCCATCCTAAGGAGAGATAATGCAGATAATAGACTGCCTCGCAATCGCAGCTGTGCAGTGTTTTTTTGTTCTGCTAACAGAAATGCCCTCCAAACCTCAAAGTAACAGTATATGCAATATATTCACAGGGTTTTTTCCTTGTTTGATCTATGCTAACTATTCTCTCTCTCCCCACTCCTAGATATGTCCAGGGAAGGCAGTGTATGGACTGTAGGGACACAGACAACCAGAGACTATTGCTTAGCCCCAGAATCCTAAGGATACTTGTGCTCTCACGGAAGTGCCACAATAGTTTTATAGCTGCTACCCAGATGTCATTTCATCTCAGATTTTAAATCATAACTGCTGGCAGTTGCACATGTTCCCAAAAAGGGAGCAGCCCCAACCCGCTTCTCCACGTGCCTGTGTCATACAGGGTACCCAAACCAGCAAGCAGAGTGGCCTTGAGGAAGTCTTTGGCCAGCAGACATCCATGTCTACCTCCAAAGATTCGTGCCTACATCCACGACCCAGTGGTTCAAACCTGGAGAAAAAAATCCAGATACAAGACATGAGACTGCACCTTGGCAATACAGATCAGGATTTGGCTAATGTGGATCAGGCACATTGCTGGTCCCACTTCAGGTGTGTGAATGAATGTACAGATGGACAAAAATAGTTGCAGAGTTACAGTTAATGCAGGTTTCTATCACTCAGCTTTTGTGTCATACACTTGGGCATTTTGTCATGTCATGTTTGCTTAAAAAGTCACGTATTGAAAAGATTTATATTGTCATGTACTTTATACCTAAAGAACCTGACTTTTTTTTTTTTTTTTGAGCAGCATTTTTTATGCGTGAAAAATCGATAATAAATCACACGGCTTTGCTACTCAAGGCCTTTGCTTTCTTCAGTGCCCTAGTGAGTGTTAAGTGCATCGGCAGCACATAAGTTGATCCAAAACAACCAGTA
>NC_091400.1:30200218-30242718 GCF_032191515.1 Phaenicophaeus curvirostris
GCCCTTCCCAGCCTCTGTGCATTTCTGGGACAACACAGGAGTCAATGCACTATTTCCTTCATATGAATTTTTTTGTGAGACATACAGTAGGAAGGAGTAAGCATTCAGAGACACTACACCTATGTAGATAAGGGCATGTAAATACACATGTGGGGTTTTTTTTATTCTAAACAAATCGATTATTAGCCACTGTATTAAATTGATATCTACCAGGTAGGACCTTATCTCAGAGATGACAACCAGACATATTTCTAACTGACATCAGAGTATTACCAGAGTCTTTCCATGCCCCAGTGGTCCAGGCACATACCTGGAGCACCAAAACCAGGACAGAAATAGATCTTCTACATAGTTTACCACATGCATCTTGGACTGTGTTAACACAGTATACACTGATTTCCATATAACTGGAAAAAAAATATATCCCACATTATAGCATTGAATATGACCTCAATAGTGTATTTAAAATCAGCACCTTCATTATATCAAGCTGGTCTTTGCAAGAACAAGCTTCTGGCTTCACGAGACATTTTCAATGAAAATGAGCACTGAAGAAGGAAGCTGTGGGAGTCTGTCAAGCACTCAGTAAACTCAGGTTTGAAGCGTGGCGTTTCCTGATGCAGATCCTTAATTACAACAACAGAATAGATAGTGTGGAGGAGGAACTTTTACAGCGTATTAAAGAAAGGAGTGATATGTGGTACAGCTGTCTGGATTTCCTTGGAAATATGAAGAAGTATCATTTATTAATTATGCTGAGGTAACTGGAAAGAAATTTAAATATAGAAGAAGTACCTGAAAGTAGTAATTGGCTGGAATGCTATCACCACCCACCACCCCCCCTTTACTCTGCTGCCATAGAAATTACCAACAAAATATATTCCACTTAATTTCCCATGACACTAAACACTTGGAATATGGTTCTACATCTTAATATTATTGAAAGATGAAGTGACATTATGAGAAAACCTTATGCAGATCTCATCTCTTTGTGAGTAGGCAACGCCAGCTATGTCCCCTTAAATATAAAGATTCCTTAGTTTAGCACCTGAGTGATGTGGAGGACCCGCTGCACAAAGCTGGCCTTAAAATCATTCTTTCCCCCATGCTTTTGTCCCTTGATTGACTTGTCAAATTAAGGAAGCAGTAGCTATCACTGGCTAAAACAAAACAGTGTAAACCTGATTTAGCATCACATGATATTGGATAATGTGGGAATAACAGTCAATTAATCTGATGGTCACCTTCAACAGGTGAGCATGCACGTGACACAAAGACTCCAGGATAACTGTCCTTGGATATAGGGAAAACAAGAAGGAAGGGGGTGATTCCTCTTCTAAAACTGCATCTGGAAACATGCTGCCTGGTTCTACACTGAGAGGTGCCACAATCAGCTTTGCTCTTAGAGATAGTTGGATGAGTTCCCTATCTGGGAATCAGTGGTGGAAATAGCAGTTCTTCATCCATCACACATAAAGCACTGAACTAACAGTAAAATTCCCACTGAGGAAGCTGTATAGTCATGAGACAAATTGTTTTGTTCTCCAACAAAAATTGGTTTGATGGATTGAAGTTGGAAAGCAACTGCAAGTGCTAAATTATGATTTTTTTTTGAATATTCAGTTATTAGTGCAACAAATTTCTCTGCCTGTGTTTGTAACGTGCATTAATTGAAATAGATAGAACATTGTGGGTTTTAAATGTCTAGAATTTAATTGTCAAATCAAACTAAATTCTGTGTTAGATCTGTTTCTCCAGCCTTATAATCCTGTGGGATGCATATACTTGACAGATAATCTGAATGTCCTAGATCATACATCCAGCCCCACTCAGAAAGTACAGCAGGGCTGCCCAACTGAGTGTTGGCACTCACCTCAAAAGGTAAGTGTACAACAGGATAAACTACACTTTCTCACACTTTCTCCAAGGGCTTGTGAAAAATATACGTTTATTTCTATTTTACAAGGAATAATAACCAAGTTGATTTTGATGGCTACCTGACCCACTAATTTTTATTGAAAACATGCAAAAATGATTCTTCAAGAAGAACCATGCCAGGCAGGTGTAGGAAACGTGCTGCAGAGTGGATGTTAAAGGTAAGTTCCTTAGAAGTTTAACTTGGCATTCTTCAATTACTGGTCTAATTATTCTTCTACTATTTAGGCAGTGAGCCAAGGGTTTCCTGGGCACATAGGAAGTTAATAGGGGAGGTGAAGCAAGATTGTGAGGCCATGTCAGCATATGTTCATTAAAGCCCGTTTTCTTCAGCACTGAATTTACTGCTCCAGCAATGTACTACCGTGTCTATATATTTAATGATAAGAAATATACAAACATAGTTATTTCTAGCATTTCCTGACTAATTTTTTTGGTCATTTGTTCAGAGGTGTATCTATTAAAAAAATGAAAGAATTCAATGGGAAATCTACAGGAAAGAAGATGATGTTTCTTTTTCATAGCTAGAAGGAAATTAAGGAGTTTCCAAAAGCTTGCCAGCAATCCCTGCTGCTTTCTAGCATTCAGCACTGGATATACATAATTACATATGAAAAAATTACATTTGAAGAAAGTTATTTAAGTTACAAAGCCAAGTACTTGAAAGTTAAGAAATGCCATTTTTACAATTGCCCATGCAATCCTGATTCTTCCCGCTTATGTATCCAACTTCTAATAATAAAAGAGAGGCAATGGGAAAATATTACGTGATTATGTAGTTAAAGATTGTATCATAATGCATGTGCTCGTGGGAGTAGAAATAAGTTTGCAGACATATGTAACCATAAATCTGGCATTCCTTAACATACAGATCTTGCCTATACAAACTAAATAACTTCCTTTTAACATAATTTTTATGTCATTTCCTGTTTTCTTTAGTTTCTAAGGAAATATATAAACCAAATAATCTTAAGCACAGCTATCTGAAAAATGAATTCCTTGAGCCCAGGTCCTAGTCTTTATTCTTCTCTGTTTCTCACACTTGCTTAACTTCTTGCAAGAGATTAAAATCTACCCCCATGGAGGCACTTGGGAGTGTTAGAGGACTCTGGGGTAAGATGTAGGTGTTAGGCTGATGCTGGCCTGGTGGGGCTGTGCTGGTCTTCATGACTTACTGACATCCCACCCCAGAGTCAGGGTGAGTCTCTTTGGCATCTTACCAAAAACCACCTGCAACCTGGGAACCAGAAAAGGGAAGTGAGCTTTTTTAATAAATAGTTTATAGCTTAGCTAAACCTGAAAGACATTTTGTGGCACCCAGAAAAGGCATTTCTTTGGTCTGAAGGCTTTCTCCCTGCCAAATTACAGGAGTCTACTGCAAACCATGCAGCTGCTGGACCTTATCCAAAAACCAGGAAAGAAAAAAGCCCTGGGAATCTCCCCCAGTATGAAGGTCTGGGCAGCCAAGCAGCTCCTGCTGAGAAAACATAAGGGGATTTGATGACTCTGTGGTGATTTTTTAAAGTCAGAAGAGCTAGCCATTGGTGCTAGAAGTAGAAAAGGCAGGTCCCTTCTGAATTTCCAACACCAAGAGGTGCCTCGTGCTGCCAGCAGTAGCACCCTAAGGTGCAGCCCCAGCCCACCCCCAAGCACTGCCACAGGAATGGGACGAGACATCAAAGGGTGAACAGAAGGAAAATTCTATTGTAGATATTGGAAAATAATCCAAATCCTTCCTGGCAAACCTGCTTATTTAATATGTTGATTTAAATACATTACACAGTAGAGGAAAATGAGATTTCTTTTTTAAAAAAATTATTATTAATGAATGTTGTGAGCAAAATAAATTATAGAATCATAGAATCATAGAATCATAGAAATCCACTAGCTTCTCCCCTTCCAACTAAGTACAGAGAGAACCTGTGCTGTATTTGGCATCACATGTAAAAATCTATATTTATTTTTTAAAGTGAGCTTAGATAAAGTAAGATCTAATAACTTTTTACCAATATTTTCTTTTAAAATTGAGGGGGGCTGAAGGGGAAAGTAGCCAAATCTTCAGTATGTCTTAGAGCATTTTAGAAATATATCCAACCTCAAAGAATATTTTTTAATGTCTCATTGCTTCCAAATCCAGAAAAATTCCACCAAACTGGAGTTTATAACCCAACATCAAAAGCTGCCAAACATCTCAGTGCTACTGAGCACCACAAAGAGTTGTTGCTGATATGCCTCCAGGTTGCTTTGGAGATATGTCCATCACCTGATGGGAGCTATACGAGCAGAGGCACATTGGCTTGCATGTCTTGCATTTTTTTTGGTGCAATGTGGTTTTTTAAAGCCTTGGGTCCCATATCCCTGTTTAAATCTACAGGGCATTATAACAAAGAATTTGGCCCTGAATTGTGTTTGAAAAATAGCTGTTTTCTGTGTAATGCATTATCAAGAGAAAATGTCCTTACTAGCCAGGCCAGAACATCTCTTGCCATCAGAAACCTTTTTCCTGCACCATGAAATGGCCTTTTCACACAATATTGGCAATCTGTCTTAAGCATTATTTCATACGTTTTATTCTATTTGCTTTCCCACAGATCACCCTGCTTTAAACCGTGGCTGTGCAGAAGTTAACAGATCTGCTGGGTCAGTGGTGAGGTGATTGTGTCTGACCTCTGCAGCAGCCCTCACTTTTGGGGTGGGATGCTGAAAACTGAGCATCCTTTTGTCAAGAGCTTTAAATGCAGGCAGTCAAGGTCACTGGAAGTGAAGGCAAGTGCACCCAAAAAACAGTAGCCTAAAAGGAAAAAAATACTGCATCATATTAACTAAAAGCTGCTATACAAACCACAGAGCATATGCAAGTGATTAGATTATGTCTCAAAAGAACCTCCTTCAGAGCTAATTTTTAGAGCACTGATCTCATCATGCAAAACAAGGTCTTTAGCCTTCTCAGAACATGATGCAAAGGGGAGAAATGCTGAGAAAGGACAGCAGAGTCATGCACAGCAACATGCAATGACCCACTCCCAACCTCCATCCATTCCTGCAAAACCCCCACCAACATCTACTGCTTGAATCAATTCCCCCTCCAAAACCTCCCAACCACACAGCTGTAAAGTGGCTTTGCTGCCAACATGTCAGGGACACCTACCGTCTCCTAAAACACCTTCTCCAAAGTATCTGTCCTCTGCAATTAAATATTTAGATGATGTTTCATTTATGAAAATTAGATTTTAGGAGTGAATTAGGACTAGCTTAATTATTATACTAAAATATGAAAATGATAGTATATTATTAGAAACATATTTTTTGTGCAAAACTGTGTTTGCGATCTAGCCAGGAAAAAAAAGTTATGAAATAGACTTTTTATAGTAGGTGTTAATTCTGAATAATTAGGATTAGGCACTGGGGATTTGCAACCCAAATAAAAATTACCTAATTAACCCTTATATTGTCCCTAACAGAGAAGCCAAATAGTTCAGCAATAAAAAAAAAAAAAGCTGTGCTCGACACATACGTGAATATCTAGTAGTGTAAAACAAAAATGGAATTTAAAAGCAGCCCTTGGAAAATACTTACAAACCTGACAAGATCCATTCAGACAGCTGGGATTTGGATTTGCCATGATGTGATCAATATGATCCAGAAATTTTACAATCTCATCCCCAATTAGGAAATGTGAAATCTTCTTAAGTTCTCTTTTCTTGACACTCTCTTAATGCTGCTGCTACCTTCTCTAGTTTCCTATAGTGATTACTAGTCTTATTTGGGGACCATTTTTTCATTTTGCTCTAGATTTTCTCAGTTATTCCATGGTATGTCCAGGAACAGATGTGTTCATAGGAGTAAGACCTGGAAGCTGCATGGACAACACCCAGGCCAAGAAGTAGAAACAACTGCAGGGACTCCTTAGCTCCTCTGGAAGCTGAACCTTGGACATCGCTCCTCAGAGCTCTATTAATTCATGGACAAGAACCAAGACAATCACCTCTTCCTGCAAAAGTCCTCAGAAAGAAACACTGGGCAGCAGCACAACGTATTGGGGGGAGGAGGAGGGGGAATGGAGATTCTCATGGCCATAATCAGGAGTGCATTGTTCAAGAAAAGCATTTTCTTCCTCAGTTAAGGGCAAGTTTAGCTCTTACAGACTCATGCAAACAATAACAATGCTGGAGAGGGCCTCCAGTTCATTTCTCTACCCAAGGTGTTATATTCAATACATAAATCCAAGGTAAAAGTACTCTGCTCTGGTTCCATATGTTTTAAAGCTTCTTGTGTTTTCATTTTGTAGACAGACTTGGCAAACTGCAGAAATTTGAGCTAGCGCTGGCCAAACTTTGAGGTTGCTAGGGATTGAGTTCCATGTGACATCAAGCCAGACCCTGTTAGATACAACCATATTCTATGACTTAAAACATAGAGATATCTCTCCAGCTTTTCATAGCACGAGGTGAAACATGCCAAACAGGTCCCAGATTGCTACAAAATGTGGCACCAACCCCACTTAATATGTGCAAGTTCTCTTCTCACATTGTGTGTGCAAGGATACATACACTTTCCTGAATTACCAGTATGAGAACATCATGATTTAATTGACAGCCTAAGTGAGTTGTGTGTGATCACTGAATACTGAATGATGCTGGTGTAAATGAGATGAAGTTTTAAGGTCTGAAGAGCTTCATCAGCCTAATATTTAGCTGACAGTAATTACCACCCTTATTAATAAGTAGCAGCAACATTGATGAGTGTTTGTAGACAGATGTGCTGTACACGAGGATTTATACAGTCAGGAGTAAAAGAAAGTGTAAGCTTTCTAATACCCTTCACGGGCTCCTCTCCTTCAAGTAATCATGAGCAGCATGGTTTAAAAAACTTCACTTACGCAATGGTATAGCTCAGAAAAATGCATAATACAATTCACATGATGAACACTTGCTGCCTTAACATTAAAGAATTGCCATCCTTATTAGTCTTGTTTAAACTGTTGCTCTGACATGTCCCTCCAAGAGGGACATAAGAAGGGTGAAGCACCATCTTTGACTTTTCCTGCACCCTGAAGCAGGGAGCCTTCTGCTACATCTACGCCTTGCAGAGGTGCAGGAGGCATTTCATGCTGGGTTTTGTTCAGAGTTGGCAACCAACCCATCCTGAAGTCACCAACTGCCAACTGTCAGACCTCCCGCCCAAGCTTCCCTCATCAGTGATTTCAGGCAAGTCAGTGAGGTGCCCCAGATCCCTTGGGAGACCCTTAAAGCATCCGCCGCTTGCCCAGGTGCCAGCCCCCATCACGCTGCTGTGCCCGTGAGCAGAGCCTCCCCGCAGGACCCCCAGTCCCACTGTGGGATCACTGCTGGGCTAACAGCAGACCATGCTCTGCCTCCCAGGAAAACAGGGATTTTGCTCAAGGTTTATAGATTCAATCAAACCTCCTTAAATAATTCCCATGGAAGAACTCTATATACATGAGGCTGAAGCCTTAATTTTTTAAGTTTGCTTTTCCCTTGCTGTACGGATTAAATACATAATTTGATTTCATCTCATTCATTTTAAAATGATTAATCTTATAAAGAAAACCCTCACAAGTGGTCCCAGTCCAGCCGGGCAGGTGCATCTCAACTGCCAGGCAGAGCCCCATCACTGACCTGGATTTCCCCTCCCTCCCTGCACACAGGCACCAGGAGAACCGAGCCCTGTATCCACAACAGTGTCCCCAACAGAAAAGACAAGTCTACAAAATCCAGGTCCCCAAGTGCACTGCAGTGCCCAACAAGTAAGTCAAGTTCATTTTTCTCTGCTGGCAAGTTGCCTCCTGCAACACAGGCTGGATTTCCTTCTTTTAAAATCTGGAACCAATATAAATGGGAGATAACTTGCAATCCTTAATGCTTTCCATCCTCTTTGCAAAATCTTTTTATAATGCTCAAATAGTTGGCTTCCAGTGATGATATTATAATGATCCTAGGGAGTACTGAGAAACTGAGAGTAAATTCAAGTCAAATACATTTTAGAAAATTAATACAATATCACAGACCTTATATTGAATAATTTTCATTACAGACTATAATTCTCTTACTGGGGAAGAGCAATAACACGGTGATTGTTGATGTTGCCAGTGCTTCTCTGTGTTTTTTTCTTTAAAATCTGCAATACTTAGGCATTAAATTTTGCTGTTATAGTTGCTCGGCAACCATAACTTCTACATACGCACCTCCTATGGTTTTGTAGCAACAACAGTCTTATGATAAGAAGGGGATGAGTATCTTTTTGCAATCAAGATTCTTCTTGATATGTAAATTTATGCAACATTTTATGTATTATGTATGGAAAAATTAAAATAATTATTTCATTTGAGTAATGAGCCTTAAGTGTTGATTTCAGTTTTAGAATCGCAGGAATGGACCTGCAGAAGAATTGGTACCAGCAAACAGAGAGAATCCACTGGCATGGAGTAAAACAATTATATTCTCTTTGGAACACCTGCTATTTACATATTTCAAATGTGAGATGAAGAACAGAGATGGGAAGAGCATTCATAGGTGGTGTGCTTTCAAGTTTTGGAGAAAAAGAGTAAATGGTTAATTAAGGGGAAAAAATTAAGAAAAACAATCATAAAGTAAATTAAGTAAATTCCGAACCTGCAGTCTTTGCCTTATGACTCTTTGGACAGAAGAGGAATTCACTTCTGGAAATGCTATAGCCATGAGACGTTGCACCCCACCAGGACTTTCTCGAGAAGTCCCAATACAAAATGGATTTCTACCTCTGAAATACCAGTGTTCACCATCTATATTTTGCCTCACTCGGAAACTGAGTCCCCATGTGCCAGAGTCCATGTGACAGAGCCAGCAAAGCATGGAGCTCTGCTGAGGGACATTAGCATGGCCACTACCAGCACCACTGATGTGCTCAGCCCACCAGACACGCCCAGCAAAGTCTCAACTCTGGCCCCAGGGGAATCTGGGAGGAGATTGGGAGCATGGCAGAGATCTTGCAGAAAGAATAAATGAAGGTGTAGAAGAACATGAAATAAATACAAAGGATGTTTCAAACTCTATGCAGGAGATTTCTCCAGCACAGGGTGTCCAAGGGTCCCATTCACTCCCATGAAAAGACTTTTCCTTCACATTGAGATTGTTGAGTCTTTGCATCCTCCTCCTCTTTATCTGTGGAAATTAGCAGGAGTAACCTAGTGATTTCAGTGGAAAGGAAATGGAGAGCAAAAATCTGAAGCACTAGTAGGTTAGTTCTCATGTCCCATAAGGGCAAAGTAACCTACAACTAATTAAAGCAAGATAAATAAATATGCTTGGAAAAGTATTTTTCATTACTTTCAATGTTTTGGGGTTTTTTTTTCCATTCATAGTACTTTTATTTTTATTCATATCCATTGTATAAAGAGAATAAAAAACTAAATACAGAAGTTATTAGAACATCCTGTGAGAACATCTGTGGACTGAAATGATTTTTTTTCTTATTGTTTTTAATTAAGGAAAAAGTAAAATTATCTACATTTCCCTTTCAATTACTAGAGGGAAAAAATAATTTGATATTGCTTACTGAATTTGGATGAACTTGTTATCAGACAACACCTCTGAATGAGTTTTATCATTTAATGTAGTAATACAAGTTTCTTTCAAAGGCTCCTTGTTGGCTCCAGAAAAAAAAATAAAATTTAACACTGTCCATGGCAGGTGGATCCCTGCCCATTGCAGAGCAGTTGGAACTGGATGATCTTTAAGGTCCCTTCCAACCCAAAGCATTCTGTGATTCTATGATTCCATGACTTCAACTTTCCACTCAAACACCAAGTCAGGATATAGCTTTACTTTCTCCTTTGACATGACTTTCTCATTTGAGCCAGGTTTCTCCACCATAAACACAATTTAGTTTCTTCTTTCTTGGTATCCAGGATGTGACTGGCAAAGGTATGTGGCACTGCAGAAGAGGGAACTGCTATGTAGATCAAAGAGGTAATTTTCTCTGTTTCATCTTTCTCTAATCAGGATATCCTCCAGCTTCTGGAAAGCCTTGTAAGTACCTGAACATCATGTCACTTTATTAGCTACAAATACTTTAAATTGAGCCTCCTGCTTTGCAGATGCTGTTGTTGAGTACTAATGCCCCTGTGTCTGTACAGCACGATTCATGCTGGTCTGCCTGGGCTTGCATCTAACTGAACTGTCCTAAGAATTGCTAACCAGAAAGATTGTAAACAGAAAAGTAAACAAATCCGCCTCATAGCCTTTCGAGCAATGACTTTTTTGAGTGATAGAAAAGAAGCCCCTGCTGAAAGCAGCCACCTGGTCCTCCACCAGGACATTGCTGCGCATATTTCCCTGTCACCTATAAGAAACCCTACCTTTCCCAGACCTCACCGCCTCCCAGAGCTGAAAGCATTTAAAAGAGTGCTTTAACTCAGATGTGCTGTCAGAAGTGGCAGTGCAGGGAAGCTGCCGCATCACTGCAACGCACTAAACATTTCCCTAAGGACATTAGGGTCTGGGTTCCAAATATAATTAGGAGAATTTTCAAACACTACTTTAGATTACATATACAGTAACATGCAGTACTGACATAACTATAGAGAATATTTCTTAAAGTCTTTAATCATCAAGTCATATTTTGTCTTCTTTACTTATAGGTCATTTCTTTGACAGAATAAATTATGATTAGCCTCTTAGTTTAAATGTAAAATTTAGCAGAACTATAGTGTCACTGCTCTCTGTGTTCTTTCTTTCAGTATTTCTCTTTCATTAAAACTGCCTTTGAAATCCTTTACCCTCTACTATATCTAAAGCCCAGTGAGGACACTCTAATTTCTGAAACCCTGTCTGTGCTAAAGGAAAATATAGAGGCTTAGGCTCCTGCATCGTTTGGTTTTTTGTCTCTCTTTTTTTTTTGGGTACCAAGATCACAGTATTTGTGGTGTACAACAGGCAGTGAGAAGAAAGACAGAATAGGGGATGTGCTAGGAGATTTTCCAATGAAAACCATGCATTTTCTTAGGGCACAGTTCTCTTAATAAGTGAGGAACAAGACTAAATAAAAATAAGCATTTTGTTAAGGCGTGTCTCTGATCCCCAAAATGTTTATGTCATATATATATGTGCATATATAAAGTATTTACTCTGAACAGAGACAACTTACACAATTCAGCACACTCAGTCCTTTTGAACATTATAAGTTTAGCTGGCCAGGCTCATGTACTCATTTAATTTTCACCTCCTCTGGAAACCCTTTTTCTGCTCAATTCTCTCTGCTGCTCAGAAGCGTTTGCTAAACACAAAATGGCTATATGCACATCCCAAATCGTGCCATGCACCAAATCTACTGTGTAAACACACTGATTGTTAAAGAGCATGCGAGAGATGGGCCAGCTTCCCGCCTGGGATCGCACTGGGAATTAAGCACGCACCGAAGCTGGGACAGTGGTTGGCTTGTGCTGCCACACTAAACTACATCCAAACTACCACGGATAAGCACTTTCTCACAGTGTTTTCACAAGACTCTGGGTGCCCATTAAGAGGCACAGTGCATTTGTTAAAGGTGACACCAGCACCAAAGGAAAAAAAAATAAGAAAAGGGGGAAAGAAAAGGAATGACATCTGACCAAATTTTGAATTGGTAGAAACAGCTTAATGTACTCCTGTAGTACTAATTTGAACAACAAAATGCCAGCAATAAGAAGGGTCATAATAAAAAGTGTTACACTTGCCAAGACAATATTTCACTGGGCTGAAGCATCTTATTACACAGCCAGCGAGATTGTTTAAGTGCTGAACATTTTGCAAGTTAAATCTCTATAAACGTGACTTCAACAAGCAAAGAGCAGCTTAACCATAATGGTTAGCAACTGCTGTCCCATGTCCTATAGAAAATTTAAATTGCATCAGCATTTTATGAAAACATGAATTTAAAGTCTTTTGGAGAGGATGAGGTTATAATGCTGTTGGACCAATAGTATATAACATGAAAGATTGCATCCTGCTGCAATAATTGTGCTACTTTGACACAGGGTTTCCTTAAAAATGTGCATCTGCATTGCAATGTTTAGAGATGATCATGATTCTTCTTGATTTATTCCCCTCAGATCAGAGGATTTCCTTTGGACAGTGGCTGATTTTCAGCCAGGAAACCTAAAAAGATTGCTCCTTTTGAGCAAGGGCCCCTGTTTTCCTCCACTTGGCAGGATGATAGAGCATCCATGGGAAATCTGTGCCATAAATTTTAGAGGTCCATGGAAACTGAGAAATGCAATCCTAAATCCCTGACTCCAAAGCACCACAGAGCCAAGGCAACATCATAGTATGGGAAAACTGGCCTGAGGTACATAAAGTTGCAGACCCACAGTTCCCACACACCTCCCCTTTCATACCTCCTGCCCGCCTCCAAAACTCCATCGTAGAATCCTGTCCTCAAGCAGGATTTCCAGTAAACAGAGAACCTACAGCCCTTGGGGGTCTAAGCCATTAATTCTGACCTCCTTGTGCCATAAAACGGCAGTAGATCCTGTAAAGCCCTTTAGGAAGTTAGGTGTCTAATTCCCATTATCCAAAACCATTGCCTTTTACCTTTTAGAGGTTCTCACACTGTATTTTGAGATGTAGAACAGCTAGAACATGGCTTACTGTTGTACAGCATTGCATGAAGCAATGTACAACATAGTAGGTACAACTTCATTTAATTTTCGAAGTCCCATTCACTGAAAAAATCTCATTAAGAAGGGTGGAGAATTTTTCCCTGAAAAAAAGGCCAGAGGATGAAAATTCCATTGTATTTTTCACAGCAATTCGTAAATAAATATACCTAGCAACTAGTAATTAACATTTTATTAGATAAATGACTCAGACTTGCTAAATTACCATGCATAAATATGTCATTAATATGCAGCAGAACTTATAGTTCAAAGCTATCAGCATTGTAAACATATGTTAACACACTCTATCTCAGTATATTCATGTTATCTATGTTCAAGGACTGTCAAGCAAATGTATCGGTGATTTAAGGTGCTTCAAACAATAAGGGAGAACTATCTTTCAGCTGAGCTAAATCTGATGATGGGATGAATTTGCTTTAGACCACAAGAAGGCGGATCCATCACTGTAGAGCCATTTTTCTGTCTGATGATTAGCAGTGGGCAGAAAGCCTCATTTTCTGATCATTACAGAAATGTCATGCTATGTAGTGACTGAAGAGGAACAGAGCATTTCATACACAGACGCTGCCTTCATCCCAGCTCATGTACATGTGCAGTAAGCCAATTAATATCATGATGCAACCACAATGAGCATAACTGACCCCATCCTGTACAGGTGAAGATACAACACAACTTGTGTGCCCTGAAAAGAAAAGACTCCATTCTCACCATCGCTCTGCCCAACAGTATAGTTCAGATATTCTCTTGTAAAAGAGTCTCTTATTGCCACTTTGGTGTGGTTTTCTACATCCTTCTGTGCCCACATTTCTATAACATCAAAGTGTTTTGCCATCATTAGTTAGCCCAGCCACATTAGGCAGCAAAGCAGAGGGCAATAATTTCAGCCTAAAGTCAGTCCTTTAGCCACAAAACAGTGCCCTGCTCTGATTAGGGATATGTGGTAAAGTATAATAGACTTCAAAGAGTTTTACAAACACACACAATTACCATTTGTTACCTAGAAATACATGAAATTAATTTCCTTTATGTACTTTTCCTCCTCTCTGTTAGGAATCTCTTTTCCAGGAAATGAATAACAGTGTCTAGTGTTTGGTTTTTATTCTGCTGTCAGACTTTCCAAATACACAGCTCACAGGAATTTCTGTTAGTGCATAAAATATGGCACATGTGAGAAAAGGTTAACCTGGACACCTTACAATCCAGCTCTGATTACTTCTTATTTTAGATCAGAAGAAAACATAGCATGTGGCGTTATGGTGACAACCAGACAGCAGAAAGCACCAGGAGGACATTAACACAAAACCTCCCTTGAAAACAGCATTTTTACCTACCTGCAGTTTCAGACACAAATTTACTTTCATCAGGAGCAAACCTGCGTGTATTCAGATCAAATCTATATACATCCAGGATGAAAGGACAGAGCAGGGAGCCAGGGAGCTTTGGTAATTTTGGGATGGATACTAGCCCAACAGCTGTGCTTTGCATCCCAGACAGTAAAGGGAGTCTTGGTGCTCCCATCTGCTTGAAGCCATCCTGAACCTCCCCCAGAGCAAGTACTCACCTGGGCATGCATGAGCAACCGGTCCTGCTCAGCAACTCTTACAGCTGGCACCATTCTTTTATATTGTTTAAACATGTTAATAACTTATTAGAGGTCAAAGAAATTATAACTTGCTCATTCTTTCCCTTAGAAAGTCACGTCTTCAGCCTCTTCCCTCGTAAACAAAAAGGCACTGAGGAGCAACTTGGTACTTTTCACTTTTCTTCTAATTTAAGTACACAGTTGAACCAAAACATGTATTTTATTGTTTCCTTGTGCCATGATTAACCTTCTTATCCGCTACCACTGGACACCAATTTTGGACAACAGGATATTTTGGCGACTAATTCCCTGTCAAGCAGAGGACAAATTCCACCCCATAGTTCAAGGCTGCCTCTATCTCTTCTCAAGGTACCTCTGGAGTGCGTAATATCATTTATGAAATGTTTTTAAATGGTACACAGAGCTATACAATATGAGTATAAAACCTTTTGGTTAAAATATCAGGCACACTGCATGATTCAGTGTCCATTCCCATTTACAGAGCATGCAAGGCTACTGCCTTCTGCTAACATAGCTTCAATATTATTAGAGAGGCTGTACTGCAAAATTAACCTTAAAAATCTCACAAGAACTTATTTCTCAAAAATGAGGAGGAGAAAAGCACACCTGAAGTTGCCCATACACTTTTTCAAACTAAGCAGGAAATTTAACAAATATGTGCTGTATAGAAACAACATAAAATGCACGTGTGTGGGTAGATGTTTTCCATAACAATGCTCAAAGAAATTGCATTATATCTCAGATATTATCCCTGGTTTTATAGAATTGCCCACAGAGACAGACACCAACAGCACTATTAAGTATCAAGAAAGTACAAGGCTTGTTATAGGAGCTTTATGAGAGCCAAGGATCAAATATTTTTTCACAGTTTTATGTGGATAGTTTCATGAAAATTGATCAGGTCTAAAAAGTCACAGTCCAAATGAAGCTAAGGTTAAAGATAATTTATACATGATATTCCTAATTTTATTCTGAGCCCTTTTATTACTATGTAGGCCTTTATGACTTTAAAGAAAATGTCAGTGGCAGCAAATGACATTGTACTGAATAATCTAGTTATGAGGGAAAAGACATTTAAAACTATTCCATATCAGCTTTGCTCTGTTCTGCTGAACTTACAGTTTTATCCCATACAGCTGGGCAAAACTCCTCTCTGTATTTTTAAATCCTCTTCACGGTTTCTTTATGAACCAATGCCTATTCTTTTACTCTTTTTAATTCTTTTGAAATGTAATGTTTTTCTCTTTTTACTAAGTAATTTGAGGGAATTCAGTTATGACCTCACATGCACAGGGGCTTATCACCATGTGTGCTGCTGTCTCATCTATCCAACCAAGCCCTTATGTTTAGGGCATGGGAAAATTTGCTCAGTTCCTGATGGTTGTGCTGCTTACCTGTCCTTGAGAGCGGCTACGGTATTCAGATCAGTTCCATAGCAGAGACATCAAATGGAGATGTATTTCTGCAAATCTGAAAGTGGATAGCCAAGATATTCCCTTAAATTGCTGCTTATATGATGCTGGGAACAGGGATGGGTTTGAAGGGCATCTTCAGCCCTTCCTTGGAGCACTCAATTTCTCAGTTTGCAGGATTTGTTCTACCTCTCCTTTTCCTCCTTTTAGCCAATCTCCAAAAATGAAACAATAAACCCGAAAAGATTATGGATATTTACAGTGTTATTATGGACCCAGGCTTGATTGTCTTTCAGACAGATGTGTCTCACCTGAGTACTGTTTGCATTTTTTCCGTTTTTTCCAACCAGAAAAAATAGCAGTGATGCATCAGGCAGACTGCTGACATCCCTCTGAAGCTGCTGCCTGATGCAAGGAGCAGATCTGGAGGGGAATCCTTTCACAAGGCGATTCCCAGGGGGTTCCCAGAGCAGCGCCCAGACCAGAGCCCTTTCCCTGCAACTCTCCGGTACAAAGCTTAGGACAATATACCATGGGACGAAATATCTGCTCAGTGAATGATGGGTGGTCATGCACTCCCAGACACGATGGATGCTTAAATTGCTGACGTGTACTGGAAGCACCTAAAATCCACCAGAAGGATTCTCTGAATATTTAGGCATCTCAATGCAAGCTGTGTTCCTTTAAGCATCTTGTCTTTGATGTAACAGAAGGATGAACACATAAATCTGGTATGGGAACAGTTCTGTAACTGTTATAAATGAAGCTTATGCATGAATGTCAGACATTGTGTATATATACTGGAAGGAAACAGTGTTGATAAATTAAAATAAAGAATATTTTCATATAACTAGTTAGGAGTGTACTTCAATTGCTTTAAAAATCTCTGATGGTGAACAGCTTTTTGAGAATGCATGTATGGGTTTTTGTACAAGGAAAGAAATCAGTGTGCTTACCATTAACAGTCTTTCCAAATTCTGCCACTGTCTGAATCAATACTACCCCTGGTTTTCCAGATGCTTGTTTGAAAGGCAACTGTTATTACATGTCATAATTGTGTTCATAGCTGAGTAAACACCTTCGCAGGTGCAAAAAGATCCAAAGGCTGCAAGAGTTGTAAGGCTGAAAAAGAAGAAATTTTATAGCTTTGTCATGAACAAAGAAGACGTAGAAATGAAATACAATATTTTCCTGTGCCTTAAGAGTAACACTTAACTTACTCAAAAAGCAGCTAGTGTCTTTTGTCCATTCACAAGATTTAATAAAAAATGTAGTCTTATTTGAAAAGTGATTAGGTAAAAATGTCATTGATTTCTAAAGTAAATCTTCTCACTGAGTAGTTCAGAGCCACAGACTGCTTTTTCTTGATACTATTTATATTTTAACTATTTTTCAGCAGTGGTCAAATTTGATTATCATAATATAACAAGAGTAGATATTGTTATGACAGGTGTGTTTTTCTAAGTGCAAAGCCATTTCTTGGCTGCAGGATTTGGCTCTCCCTGCTTTTTTTTAAGTGCATCTATCTTTCCTCATCACTGTCTTCCATTAATATTTCTTTTAATTAAAAATTCAGTCCCATGATGCAAACTTCTTGTGGGTCAACCCGCCACCCCAGTTTCTGGCACCTTATCTGAGAAGGCAAAGGATGATGGACCTGAGATGCATGGTAATCTCTCTACGATGTGGAAGACAACAGCAATTTAAAGTATCATCCCTGTCCAGTTTAATATCCTGCAGAAGAAGACGTTCTGAATGCATGTCCTGAATCTCAGCATTCAAACTGCTGCACACCTTTCAAAAGGCTGAAGAATCGGTTCTTGGTTATTCTTGCAAAAACTGTGTTGTCTGTGGCTGGTGAACCAGCATGAACAGGTTGGAAGATTCTGTAACCAACCCAGAAACAGAGGATCTGTAGGTCTGACAAGGTAATCTCAGTGGCTTCAGAAGGCCCTGAGATTCTATTTTTTTATAAATAAAAATTAGAATGTCACTGCATATACATGGCAAATTATGAACATTTTTCATAAATCAGAGTGGATTTATCTTTTGAAATGTGGATCTCTGGAAAAAGGGAATTTTCTTGTTACTATAATTAGTGATATTCTTAGTTACTGCCTAAATACATATAAACAAATATTAACCTCCTCATTTTTATGCAGTTATTTCATTCAAGGATTGTTCAGGTGAAAAAATGTTTAATAAATCTTGCTTCATAATATTGAAGAAATTATCAAATCCCCTTTTACTTGAAGAGGATCTTTTAATATAATTTTTAATGAGACAGAAGATATCACAGAAACCCTGGAAGGGTCTTGTAGAGATGTTATTGATCTTTGGAGTTAGATCACCTTAATGATTATCTTTCATAGCAGCTGGGGTATTTTGTTCCTTGTCTAGTAGAAAGACACATCTGAAGGTTAAATACAGTGGGATGCGACAAACTTTTGGCTTATAAAAAGGTTTATAAATCCATCACATGGAGGAGGAAGAGAGGATTATTACTCATTTCCTTTGCTGCATAATTCCCCAAAATGCCTTCTTGCCTTGTTCACAAAATACTAGGAATCACAGGCCCAGGGTCTGAGATTAAAAATAAGGGTAAAAATTAAATCAGTTCATGTAGCACAAGGTGGAGTAAATGTGATTGCTTTTTTTCATTCACTTGCAAGGCTGTGGCACTTTGAAAAAGAATAGAAGTTCATTCGTTGAAACACCCAGTGCTCGGAGACTTTCAAATTCACCGTGTATCCTGGCTTTTTTATTTTTAGAGCACAGTATCCTGTGCTGCTATAGTGGTGCATCAAGGAGATTTTTCTTTATCATCTCAGAGCTTGCCAAAGCCTTCCAGTGCCTCACCAGTGCCCAGGGCACATTGAGGCTCGGCACTGCTGCACACTGCTAGACACTGGCAGAACATCCTCACAGCCATCTGATTTGATTTTTTTTTTTGAGCTGGACTTCACTGAAATCACTTTATCAATTGTTCTTTGGGATCCTTGAGGGTATGATACAGAGAAATCAGTATGTACAGGTTCATAATGATGTTCCACATCTTCGTTCTCAAAAACAGTGCATGGTACACCACAGATTAAGGTGAATACTGCCAATGGTTTTATACCTAAAGCGTAACATTCCTTGAACTTTTTTTTTTTATGTCTTCTAGTATTGAAAATGCCTTTAATTTGTGACCCAGTGCTGCACTACTTCTCAGGTTTAAGCTGCAGTGCTGCATTAGAAAGCAGTCTCTGCCAGCTGGGGAGGGCACATCCTGGGGACAACTCACACCTTCTTCCCTGAGCACCTAAGCACAGGCAGCATGCAGTGTTAAATTAGCAAATTATAACTTATGTGACAGCTAAATTTATCAGGAAAAAAGATCCAAAGCACCCAGAACAGAGTTAAAAGAAGATAAATATGCTAGAGCAGGAAGGGGCTCATGCTGTGTTCCTGTTCTCACTGTTATGGGACCCAGGGTGACCTGAGCATCCTTCCTGCACCACGTCTTCTGCAAAATCCCAGTGTAATGCATGCAGCCCCGCGGGGTGGCTTTCACCCCATATCAACAACCGTCCCAGGGGCCAGATCTGCAATGCCCCACCAGACACCTGCTGCAAACAGAATTTAACAGATTTTTGTTCTCCTCCTAAACTGGGATGAATGCATCCCTGTGAGCTCCCAAAAGGCAGGAGATGCACTCCCTGCCTCGAGCCCAAAGCAGCCGCATGCCAGGGATCACTGGTCCTCTGGACTGTGGGGACCAAGCGGTTCAGAGGCTGCATGAGAAGGGGGCCAGGTGGGGGGCCACGGGGGCCTGTGGCACCTCTGTGCCGCTCAAGGATGCTGCGGCAGTGGAGCATCCCTCCAGTGGCCCTTTAAGCCAGATTGAAAGATGCTCTGCATTGCCAGGCTGACAAAAAAGCGGCATTAGCCGAGCTGTGAAACTGGCTCTGTATGTTTAATGTCTCTCAATGGCTGGGGTGGGATAGCACGGCATAAACTGAAAGTCAAGCAGCTGAATCCTTGTGCACTGCTTTGAAAAATTAGGGGCATTTATAATGTCTAATATGTTGCAAGCCAGGATGATTTAACAGATGGTTTAAAAAGAAAATCAGCATGTCAGGCAAGGCCCATTGTGTAGCTCTCTGTAGATTTCTATAGAATGTGAGAGTGATAGAAAATGTTTTTCTTCTTTATTTCAATACTGAAAGATGTTAAAACTTGAAACCTTGGGGGAAATTGCTTAATTACCCTCGTGGGGTCAGTGGTCCAGAGCACTGAGAAATTTCAATTCCCTGCAGAAAGGGGTCAAATAGGGAACAACCAGGACACTTTTTAAACTCTTGTTAATGCCTCATAACCTTTAATGAATAATTTTCAGTATCATGGCCAAGTTAACCTCACACAAAAGATAGTATTATTTACCTCTTCATAGGTTCACCTTAATTCTGTGCACAAAGAGAAAAATATAAACAACATACTTGCTTCCTTGCATACAAAATACATGATAGGATATTCATATTTTTAAATGCCTGTGTTTCTGTTATACATTGTTTCATAATTTCTGTACAATTTTAAATTCAGGATGCAAAACCAAGTTAACTTTTCTTATACAAGTACTGTAAGCAGGAATTTCCCCATACCATGCATTCAACAATTACACTGTATTTTTATTTTAGAAAGAAGAGTTAATATTTAAAGTTGCCCTTTAATACTCATTTGGAATCACTGATTGAATAATAAGCCAAGCAGCTCAGTGTATCACATCTCTATTAAATTCTCGTGCCTTCTTTAAGATTAAAAAAAAAACACAACTTTTTTTTTCCTCTAAATGCAAATCTTTTTGTGTAACACTGTGCCTAATCTACTACAACTAATTAATCTGTTTGAGCTGATGAAATGTTACCTCTGCATTTTTTGTTCCTTGTATACAATTATTGTAACAGTGGTGAATAAATCAATATTCCCAATCCAACTGTAAAAAACAATCAAGAAAAGCAGTGCTTCTCAGGGAAAAAACACCAAATAATATTTATTAACTCTGTCTCAATCCACAGCAGAGCCTAATATCATTCAAGCATTTTCTGCAAGTGTAATAAGCAAACTCAAATACATGATGAAAGTGGCACATGCCAATAATTTCACCATTTTACACTGCAGAGTAATTGAAGGATTTAATGAGAAACAAACCAATAAAAATAAATAGACCATGCGAGAGGAGGAGAAACTGATCTAAAATGGAAGTTGCTCCATTGTGAGTTTTAGGGGTTTTTGCATGGTTTGACCAGGAAAAAATGGTGTTGGGACAATTGGCTGTTTATTTGTACTTATTTTACATTTTGCAGTTTGATTTCAAGGGAAGGAAAAACTGTCTAGGTTCCATTCTGCATCAATACGCTTTCCCTTTCCTGCCACTTCCAACAGATCTGTTATTTTCCTACCGAATTACATGATGAATAGTATCTTTCTGCCTGAAGTTAAAAACTGTTTCTGTTGTATTGGTATTTATAAATAACTCTGAGCAGCCTAGCCTTTTAAATAATAGCACAGAGTCCTTCTGATTTTAGAAATGTCTATAAATCACACTCCTCATGAAAGGAATTCTGATTACAAACAAACTCCTTTGTCTCTGCAGTGCCCCTAAATTTTGGTACTGTACAAACATCTCACTGAAGGATGTACCAGCACCTGAATCCATACAGAGCAGGGGCAATACATGCTTGGACAGAAAGGACATTACAACCTTACATATTTCTGATGTATGTTTTCGGTAACCCCAGAGTTGGATCAGGCTTTCAATCGGCCTGACCCAGAAAAACCTCACAAATTGATTTTTTAAAAAAGAAAAAGAACCACAAGAAATCACAAAGGACTTGGGCTGAAGAATTCTGACTTGAAGAAATGAAGAAATTTGGCCTTTAGCCACTCCAAATCTGGTGCCACAGTGCCAAGCTGGGAGTGGCAGAACTGGCACAGCTCCTCCTGAGCGGGATTTTGGTGGGGCACAAGATTAAAGATGTTTCCAACTGAGCCTTGGGTAGCACTTGGAGAGGAGGAGTTGAGATTCAAAAATAATACTCCAAAACCTTTGAGGGTCTAAGAGAAACATGGGTATGGTTAGTAAAGACCAATAAGTGAACTGTTTGCCACTTGCTGCTCCACTTGAAATACAGATGTTTAAAATCACTGTTCATTTTTGAGGAAAGGCAAAGTCCTGAGAAATGTGGGCCAGAAATGGCTCCACACTTGCTAAGCACACAATACAGGCAAAGACAAGCCTGCTAAACCTGTATATTCAGAGCAATCATTCTAAATATTGAGTACTGTACGCTTGGTAAAAGAAACAATAAAACATAATCTCATCTCTAAAGGGGATTATTTTCAGCAGCGTTGTTTTGATGTTTTTCCTTGTATGCACAGTTGAAAACACTGACTTGTAATAAGTTATTGCTTTGTGTGATGCTTTGGGAAAGAGGGAGAGGGCAGGTTCAAAGACCAAGTGCGGAGAGGTCTCTCCCTGGACAACTGAGGTCCAATCTCAGTGTACAGGTCAGCAACCCTTTTATAAAATCTTTGAAGTGCTTTCTTGAACGGTATTGACTGACCAAAGCCTTTTATTTCATATCAAGTTCAAAAGTAATGTCTTTATGAACATAATGCACAAATCAATGAATCAGGACATTCAGATTATTTAGATAGAGCTGAGAGTGTGCAGCACACACTGAGGTGCTTTTATAACAACTTACAGCCTTCAGATGAATATTGTATCCCTCTATATTGTTTACCAGACAAGTATTTTACAAAACAGGGTTCACTAACAAAATATTTTCTCTCTCTTTATTTGTCAAGATAACAAATTTTGTCTAGACAATGCAACAGGAATGAAAGTAATGGTTTTTTTCTGCCTTGGCAAGACAGAAGAGTAAAAAAACCCATATTCCTCTCTTAACACAAGCAAACATTATTATTATTATTAATAATAATAATATTAATAATAATATAAGGATATAGACCCTCCTATACCCTGTTCTAATAGTGCATAAAAATATATATATGTCCCTGCCCCATACATCTTACTGTACCTCCTTTTTGCAGCAAACTTATTCTCTACTATATGTAGAGTTTAGCCTATGTTACCCTCAATAGAAGCACCAAGAAACAGTGAATAGAAATGTCATTTTTCTGGAATTCTCTTGCTTCTGCCTGAAAGACACTATGTCTGTTCTCCATGCACAACAACAACCACACATCTGAGTCTCCTATCACAGAAGCGAACCACTTAGCATCCTACAAAACTATCTGTGCAGATTTTGTGGTTTTCCCCAAGCTTCCTCACTGCACACTAAACTTCTTTTGCTTGTGTCTCATTTTCCTGCCCTCCTGGCTCCTGTGCAGCCCACATCCCCATGCAGCACAACGTAGCTCTAGACTCTGCGGCTGCTGCAAGAAATAGGGACAAAGTTCCACCCCCAAACTCCATGACTTTGTATATTCAGGGCACAACAAAGCTGTTTAGAGAAGGTGAATTATAGAATAAAAAATTATTACAGTACAGCTCAAAGTCAGTTGTACTTTCAGTGCCAACAAGTTATAAAGGTCTCACATTTTTGGCAGGAACACTTTACTAATGAAATAGAAACGATGATGTTATGAACTTTAATGTTTTTGCCATGTTTTAATGGACCTTACTCAAGGACCAGACTGACTATATGTTCCTGGGTTTGCTTCTTGCACTAAGTGTTTATTTTTCAGCATCCCAATGGGGGACAAAAAGAACTGAAACTGAAAATGTTATGTCAAATCCGTGGATGCATAAATGTGTGAGATGGAAGAATTGAGTATTCTCACTCCTGTCATGACTTCTAGCAGTGAGAGTGTGGCACAGAGAGGCAGGCTGCAGGCTTCATGTCCTGAAACACTCTGGACTTGGACTTTTCAATTCTAGCATCCTCACCACTGCTTTTCCACTTCTTTCTTCCGCTTTATAAGGAATCCTGTCTGGACAATAGTCAAACCCACTGTGGACTCCAGCCCTTCCAATGCTGAAAGGGAAATTCCTTTCTGAGGTGCAAAACCTTTTCGCTTTGGAAGACTAGTCCCAGGTGCTGGAGGAGCAGAAGCAGCTTAGTCATGAACAAGATAGGAACAGTGGTTCCCATAAGTGCATTTCTTCCTTTTTAAGTGGACAGAAGTGGAATGCATTTGTATACACAAAGCAGGATTATTTCTCACACTCATGAATGGGGTTTTGCCATAGGCATTGTCAACGTCACTGCAGATATGATATGTCCAAGTGCAAAATCTTGGCCAAGGATTCACTAGCTGCCAGCATCCAGTCCAGTGTCACTGGCAGACCTTTAGGCAAGCAGCCTTTATTATGCTCCATCAAAGACATCAGCAGAAAAGTTGAAGCAGTGAGCAAAAGCTTTTAAAATCTTGAGCAGATTCTAGTATAACTGCTGCATTTCACAGGACAAGTGTTTCAGCGTTGGTAAGGACCTGACCCACTCCCCCACTAACTAAGCCAGCATCTGCCAAAGCAACATCCACCTCAACTCACCTATCGCCGTCCTCTAGGGTATGTGGCAGCGACCTGCACAGGTCCTTCCCAGGCACCCACCAGTGCTCCCAATTTCTGGAGATCTACCAGCAAAATCCAGAGTAACCCCCTCCTTCCCCAGGGCTGCCTCCTGGGCATTGCACCCCATGGATATCGGTGCAGGGGCTCTAATTCACCAAACGAGAGGAAGATGGCAGGATTCTACAGGAACATTACGTGTTTGTTATCCTACAATCCACCCTGTGATATGCTTGCCAGTTTATATTTTTGTTACACAAGGTGTATTTTTATTGTGAGTCTCCAAGAGAAAATTTATGGAGTTTTCAGGTTGTCTGTATAAATAAATATAAAGAATATTACCGTGACTTGTAGTGAAAGTACACACCATGTTTCAGTCTGGTATTGTAGCATTGCATTTTGCTTACTTGTTTTTTTATCAATGGGAATTATAAGGTAGGTATTTCCACTGCCTTAGCTGCCATTCAATCCATGTAAATTCCTGCTATTACGGGAAAAAAAAAGAAGTGCCCCTTCATTACCAATCAGAATTTCATTTCTAGCCTCGACTGTATCGTTGCATAAACCTTTCTCAGGAATGCCAGGACAAATAAGTGTGCTGTTTCTCTTGAATGAATCATTTTCCAGCCATACTGAGGAAGATTGCTGGGTAAGTTGTGCAGTTCCAGTGTAATTAGTCTTTTTTAATGAAATGGACCCTAGATATATTCCACTGTGGAGATTCAATAATAGAATTTAAGTGAAAGTAATTTCAAAGTGCAACAGTAGTTTACATATTAGTTATTGTATAAAGAAAAAAAAAAATGCTCTGCTGTTCTAGGTTAAATGCAATTAACATCCAGGCCTTCTGCGAGACTCCTGGGAAAGAATGATTGGTTTGGCAGGTTATTTCTCAGATTTTGACAATAAGAAACTCCACATTATTTTAACTATATATTCTCGCTGAAAATATTACAACACTCTCTGGATTCAAGACCTTGAAGCAACTTAGTAGAACACATATATAACTCAAGAATTTTTACTAATTAACTATTACTCAGAAGTACAATTACCAGTTGTGCTGCTGCATGAAAAATACTGCTTATAAATAAAACTTTGCAAATCTAAGTACATGTCAATTCCTTTCTATTTCACTGTAAGAGGGAAAGACATTTCTTCTTGGTTTTGGAAAAAGTAGAGTATCCACAACCCTGATGTGGGAACAGACATTGTGGTAAATCAGAAAAACATATTAACTATCTTTCCTCATTTCCTATAGCTTTATCCTTCATCCAAATCAAAATGTGGTTTTAAAAGAAGTACAGAAAGTACTATTATAGAACTGTTGTAAGACTTCTCAAATGTACCAAGAGGAACTTTTAATTTCTATTATTATTTTTCTTTGTCTCTTGTAAGCACTTTTTTTAGAAACAATGTGTTTTCATTTGAAAAGTTAAGTCTTTCACCCCAAATTATTTTTAAAATTTTACTTTTGTGGTTCTCTAGGAATAAAATCTAACTCTTGCAACATCTGCTAGCTAGTTTGATGGGTTCTTATTGCAAAGGACCTCACAAAATGTTGCTCATTCTTACTTGCATAGGAAAGTTTGGATCAAATCCCACCATTTTTAATGTTTCGGGGGGGGTGGGAGGGGGAGGGAAGATACAATTTAGGCCAAACACAAAACTCTATCTGATCCAGCTTGTTTTCATTGCTTTTGAACACTTCCTGCAATGTAAATGGTCCTTCATAGGCTGTTAAACACAACCTCTGTCTTGGGAGGTCCCTGAGATGCAGATTGCTGGAGATGGGAAAACAGACAAGGAAAGTCTTACTATATGTCTCCCCATACCTGTATTTGTTCTTACGCACCAGCTAGTAGCTTATGGGACCAGACAGATTATCAATATAGACTACAACAGCTATTCTTACAGAGTAACCAGAGCATTTTGCCTTTGGGAAATTGCAGTGTGACTCTGTTTAAAACCTACTAAAATTAATAGAAATATTCTCATTGATTTCAGTGAGATCTGGACCACTCTGTCAGGTGTGTATTTTCACCTTCACCTTCAGTCATGTAAAGAATTTGTATTTCTAGCCAAAGTTAATAATCTAAAACATAAAAAGAAGTCTGTACCTCCACAGGATAATTAATTTCATCTTTAAAGATGTGACTAAAATACACTCTTTCCTCCACCAACAACAGAAATGATGGATGTAAAGCCTGAAATTGATACCAAATTCTCAGAAGGATGCAGTACATGAGACGGCTCCCATTCCTAGTGGCACAGCAGGTGATACTAATGATAAAGTGAATTTCGCCTGTCCAATAATAAAAGGAATAAATGCCAAAAGGGAGAAACAAGTTGTATACAGACCCAGAAAATGCTCTAGAAATAGTCAGATAGGAAACACCGTTTGTGTTTGTAATAGATATAGGTGCAACCTAAGTGATTCCAGGCCTCCAGTTTATGCTGTTCCTGTTCTAGCAAACTTGCCATGTTGTTTTTCTTTACCTTTTAGTTCCTGGATGCTGGGACAGTATGTCTTGCACACACACATGCCTGCTGGGCACTGCCACCACAGACTTTCTGCTGACACTCGTCTGAGCTGGCCTCGTCTGCAACCTCCATATGCCATCACACATCTCGAGCTGTTGAGTTTCCTCAGGAAATACTATTCAGGGGCTTGTTTATTTTGCTAGTATGAGTATGTTTTGCTACAAGAAATTACACTTAATTATGTTATGATATTTTCAGAACAGTTAATGTTAATATTAATGTGTTGAAAACCATTTTTACTTAATTTTTACTGGGTGTTCTTGTATAATTAATAGGGAATTTGTTATTAAATCTTTTATTTGACTGATTACTTAATCATTCCCACATGGTTATTGAAGACAATCTTACATATAATTAATTTCACTAATAGAGACTCCCCATGTTTTCCTTCCTAGGCCAGTGTCTGCATGGTTATCATGTAATTTAAGGCTTTCCTGGGGCAGCTTTAAATTATGCACATATTTGTATTAATTATATATGGCCAGATTCTGCTACTTTGTATATAATGGCTAACAGTCTCTTCTGTAAGTAACATCTCTGAAGTCAATGGAGATCCTTGCCACCGGATCAGTGTGATAAAAAGCAGTGGAAGAGGTAAAGAATGTAAGTTAGCTGCTTTCAATCACTTTCCACCAGTGCAGGCCTCCCCAGGTATCTCCTGCCCTCTCCCTTTCATCACGACTAATCCAAACAGACGGGTTCATCCGCTACACCGCAATTTCAGGATCAGAAATATGACAGCACAGGAAGCACCAAGGTGCAGGGAAGGGAGCGCCCTCCTTTACCACCTATGAAATGCAAAGATACAGGGCATACAGTGGGCAACAAAAGACCACGGGCCATGTGTGCAAATGTGATAGGGAACAAATTATGTTCAATGTCATGAGAAAGCACAGAGTTATCAATCAGGTGGCATGCCAAAGCCATGACAGGATGCTAAGTAATGTACCTGATGCCAATTATTGACTCCCAATGACAAATTGGTTTTGCATATTGCGTATTTTCCCCCAGACTGAAACGCAGAGGCAGTTCAAATAATAGCTAACTACACTACTGTACTTGCGAGGGAAAATGGAAAGAGTGTGTGAGAGGTGGAGTCCTGAGGAATTAACATGAGCAGCATCCCTCTGGCCAGCTGTAATTTGCATTCTGATAACAGCAGCAGCAGCAGGCTCTGTGAAAGCGCAGGCCTCCACCGAACCAAAAACCCACGATCAGCTCTGGGACAAGGCTGCTCAGAGGTCCCCAGGGAGGTGCCCACTGGGAGCTACAGGGAGCACAGGCTCAGGCTGCCTTGGTTCCAGTGGGGAGCAGCGCAGGGTCTGTGCCTCACCTGCCCGTGTTTGCACAGTCTTCATGCCTGGACCTGGTCAACTTTTTCAAGTGATTGAGCTCTTGCAACCCAAACAAAGGTTCAAAAGCTGCAATCCAGATTGTCTTCTCTTTTCCAAATCTGCTTCTCAAACATCTACATCTGAACATGACTATAGGGCAGCAAAAGTCTTGTTCCTGAAACCAACCCTCTCTCTGCATGTGGCATCTTGGGTCCGTTTTGGCAGATGCTGGTGGATACGTGCCATGATCTGAATCAATGGAAAGACCAACAGCTTCTGACAAAATCCACTGAAGACAACGGGACTGGGCATAGCTTTCAAGTTCAGCATGAACTCAATTCTTTGCAGCACCAATGGCACAGCAAGAACTTTTTAAATCAATTTATTCTTGGGGAACTGAGTGAAGCACGAGCTGCATACAGAAGAGTGGCCACGATAAGTTCATTTAAAACAGAGACTCTTCCTAGCTACCATTTTAAGCTGCCCTCAAGCAATTCTCTTCCACGAAGCAGTATTTCTGTTAAAAAAAAAAAAAAATGGTCTTATGAACCCAGCTCTGCACAAAATTTCCCAAACAAGCAGGGACAGTGTTTGGTACTTGTGGAGGGATGAAATGTTTTGGTATCCAGGGACTAAGTACTAAGAGGACGGTTTAGCTGCTAAATATGAAAGAGGAAAATCATCATCAGCTGAAGCCCTAGATGGTATTTTCAATGTTTTGCTATTTTGATTAATTTAGGGCATTCCAGAGCAAGTTATTTTTGAAGTTGAGATCTGTGAGTGCCCATCTTACACCCTGTTACTTGAAATCTCAAACCCACCAAGGCAGCATTATGCCCCCTCTGTCATGCCATCATTAATGGGGGCAATAACCACTATTTCTCCCCACACACTATTTAAATTCTAAGACACCAACAAACTATAATTCACAGGGAACCATTTTAAATTATTATTATTCAATGGCTTGTAAACTGTATCTCATCATTAAACAGAATAATAAATAAAAATAATGACCTGCTTTCAAGCCAGCAATGTAAAGTACATAGTTTCCAACCAAAGATTTGGTTCATTTTATTAGGTTTTAATTAAAGCAAAATCCATCCTTTAATTGTAAGGTTTAGAAAACAGTATTTGGGATTAGGAACCAGAGGAAATCCCATATTCCATATTGTCTTTGTGCAGCTCTGTTGCTATACAGACCAGGATATAGATTGGTGAAGAAAAATATAATAGCCCCACAGATACTTTACAGTACCAAAACTTAGCTCGGGGCTACACATCCCCAGATAAAAGACAGCAGCTCCACCGAAGAAACAAGAAATTTGTTGGCGCGGCCGTTTGAAGTGTTCATAGCCAGCATGAAGGAGGAAGGGGTTAAAAGCAGCAGGAGGGGCAGGGGGGAGCAGCAGCCTCCAGCCCAGCCCTGCCTTACCCATGGTCAGCTGCATCGTGTAATTCCATTAGGGTGTGAGATTCAAATGCAGAATTAGCTGTTGCCTACGCAGAATTATGTTAAACATGGCCCAGACTGAAAATCAATATTCTGCTTAAGTAACTGGCCCTCCAGTAATTTAATGAAGCTAAATTGCATTACACGGAGGTAAGGTGGTGGGGGACCATTTTGTCTCAAACCTTCCATTATACAGTGACTGTACAGCTGTATGCCTAAAGAGAAATTAAACACATACACTCATTTCTTCTTGAAGTTGGAACAGTGTTTTTTACACTGGATTACTTGTCTCCTTCCTTAATTTAAAACTACAGTAAATAATTTGCAGCCATATAATTAGGAAAGAGCCACAGTTTCATAATAAGAGGAAAAAATTGCTACCAGAGTATTAAAGGATTTTTTTTACTTCACAAGAAAAAAATGAAAAAGGACATTAAATGTTGGATCTGTATTAAAAATGTAATTCTAAAGGGTTTAAATCTATGACATGTCTACACTGAATTAATTAAATTCATGATCTGATCAAGGACTGAAAAGCTACCTTGGAGCTATCTCTTAAAAATGCTATGTATGTACATGTCAAAATAGGAATTAAATAAAAGACAGGCCTTTGATTTATTGGCAATTCATGCATGCATTATTGTGCTTTCTTGCCTTGTAGTAGGAGGGAAGTCAAAGTTTTATAAAGCACCTGAAACCTTTACTGCACGCCTCTTTATTAAAGGAACTTTCTTGCAGAAGATGACTGTACCAAAACTCCAAGCAATCTACTATGAATATGATCATGATGACATCTACGACGACTTAACTTGTGTTAAAGCTGATTGACAAGAACAAAGAGGGTACAATTACATTATGCAGTACTTGTACTGCACCCTCTTTTATTTATTATTCAGCTACAAAACTTCAACTGGAAGAAACGCTTCAGAGTTTTGTGTCGAGGAGATAGAATTAAATTGACAGTAATTCTGCTCTGTGCGGTATGAAGTTATGCTGATTAGAGATTACTTCCCTCTAAATCATTTGTCACATTGCCTTATATAAGGGTAAAACAGACTTCAACCATGTGTAGCTGCAGCAGTATCTTTGGGGAAATGCAAGCAGCAGAGTATGTATTGTTTAAAGGAAAAAGAAGTGATTTGCATGCTCAATCGCTATTTTTTCTTGCCTGTCCGACTACCAGAATTTTCCTTCTGTACTTAAAAGGCAGTTAAACAAATGAAATTTATTTATGCCAAATCTAAATTGAAAACAGAGACATTTAAAAGCATGTGTCTATTTAATACGTTAGAGGGCATCCCTATTCTGAAAAAAGATGTGCCAATGTAAGTGGCAAGATGTAAAAGTGGCAACAGAAGCTTAGAAATATCAGGTCAGGCTTGTTCTTCCTAGCAAGCTGCTACAGCTGAACAAGCAACAGTACGGCTCTTCTCTGGCTTCTTTTTTGCTGCTGGTTTGTAAATGGTGATGCAAAGCCACTGGTACCATCCTCCCGCCACAGTGCAGGTGTCTGAAGGTGTCAGTCTGCTCTGTTGCTCCAGTTTCAGTATTTAATACAAGATTCCATTGTCAGGCAGGAGAAGCAATCAAATCTATTCATTAGGTTATTAAGATGAAATTCCACCACCATTTCTGGACCAAGATTGACAGAGAATGCATCAAAACCTCACAAACCACACAGCGGGTGCTAAGGGGTACCCACCTCTATTTCCTTCTATCTCTTAGGACATAAAACAGTACAAATATCTGAATATTAAGGAGATCAGACAATAGAGATCCAGCTCTGCCTCTCCCTAAATGGCAGGTGTACCCCATGTAATAGATCTTTATGCCAACGCAGCCCCACAAGACAACAAGTCCAAAGATGCCCATTGGTGATCCCCCTCCCAGCCCTCCTGCAGTGGCAGAGCTATTCTCACAGCACCAATATTTGAAATTACTATCAGATGGGGGGGGCGGGTTATCCCTCCTGACTATTATTTCTGCAACAACGTGGTCCCATGCCAGCTGAACATGGAAATGCTCCATGGGTGCTTGGTGCTACCTCCAGCCATGCAAGAGCAGGAGCATCTCCCTCACCTCCCAGGAAGGGTCTGTCTGGATCAGCTTTGCCACCATCACCTTCATCAAAAGACAGTTGCAATGTAATCTATGGCAATGAGGGAATGAGATGGAAAATTCAGTATCTCTCTTTCTTACACGTTATTGATTGAAAAGGAAAAAACTTCCAGGAGAATTTATTTTTACACTCTTGAATATCAGCTAGCAGATCTATATTTTGTCTCTGTTTTGCTCAAAAGATCTTTCACACCCTTATTTCTTTTGGAATGACAACTGAATAACATGTAAATGAACATTTATTAATTATACTCCAGGTTAAAGCACTGTTTTGAAGGGTATAACTGGTCTCAGAAATCCTGAAACACTTTCTGCTTGATTTCAGAGTGCGTTATAACTGAGACAGAGCTGTTCCCTACAAAGCTGAGTTCCTGACTTATAATTGCTGTTAGGAATTGCAGGATTTCCCCCCCTCCCCCCACCCTTAATAGTAAACCATGAGTTTAAACATATATTCAACAAAGGAAACACATCATGTATTTTATAATGCAAGGTTATTCTGTGCAAAGTATCCAGCAATTTCTGTTTCTTTAAGATGCAACTTTATGTTTAATGATACTTCCTTCGGGATTTTCATTAATATTCTGTTAAAAAAAACCCTATTTTTTTCAATGAAATACCTTGACTGATGAATTTAGTGTTTTTCTTTTGTGCATATTTACATTTGGTGTTTTGATGATGTTAAATTCTACAAATGAGAGCAGATTTTAAGTGTTGCTTTCAACACAGACTGCTTTTTCTGTTTGATTTCTCTTGCTGATGGTGTGTTGTCAATGCTGAATGCTGGAATTGTTGTTGAGCAGGCACAGCTGGATGAATTAAAGTCTCTCCAGTAACTCAAACCAGAAATGACTTCATCTCTAAACTTTCCATGTAGCACAGGTCAGAGCTCTGAATAGGGACAAAAATAATGGCGTTACCAGAGAAAGAAAAAGTCAAAAGTACAAGTCAAAATATAAAAAGCGGTTTGGAGTCATCTTGTGCAACTGCAATAATTTCCCTGTGTGTTACCAACAGGGTCTTTTACAGAGTGAAGCCCTGGTGGAGACATTTGATAAGTAATTGTATTTTAAGATCAAATAGAATATCTGCATGTGTGCAGATACAGAGCACTGTACATTTATTTTATTAGCTATTTACTTAAACTATCTGTGAATATCCTAATACATAGCTACTCATGCCTAATGATATAATCTATTAATTTATTCCAGGAATTTTGCCAAAAAACAAATAAAAGCATTGAACACAAACATTTCTTCTCCATTCATTTAGAGCTCATCACGAACACAGAGGCATTTCAATGTGGCAAAGGCAGATTTTAAAAGGTAACATATTTAATTAACATGAAGCAATTTCTAAAGTAAATACAAGATGGGTACATGGTAATTAGGCATTGCTCTGTGCTCCCTGCCCGTTCGAGCCTAGGCTGGGGTGGGGGTGGGGGGGTAGGGGGGGACCCTCATTCTGGATCTTCTATTGCTCCTCAGTCCACGTCCTTCCCAGCAAATGCTACTCTGTTTCACTGAATGAAAGTGTATGATCCACTGTGGGAGCAAGAGGAGCTGGAAAATTTCTTTTCATATGAAAGCATTTAATCATTTTTCTTCTTTCATCATAAAGGAAAAAAATCACCCTCAACAACTGCATGTTTTAAAGAGGGTAAAGCAGAAGCAGCCCCTTTCTCATGCACATCCTGTTGCGTCCTTTGCACGTTTTCCTGTTGAGCATTTCATGCTCTCTGTTGTTCAAATATGAATAAAGTGACATCTCCCATCAGTAGCCATCATGCTAGAGTTTTCAGTCTTTTCCTTAAAAAACATTAAAAAGGTCTTGCGTTTCTGTAAAGGTCCCAACCTGTCCAGTCTCTGTGGCTGTTCACAACAAGCTTCACACCCACATGAAGCACCTGCATTTCTCCATCATGAACCGGAGCTGGCACAACAGAAGCCTACCATCAGATGTATTTAAAAAGAAAGGTTTAAAAAAAAAAAATCTTTCAATATGTATGTGTTTGAGGACCTCTAAAGCTCAATGTTCTGTGCTGAAATCAATTTGTGTTATCAATAGCCAAGAATTCCCAGAGCTTAAATTGTGACCTGCTGTTTACTATTGCAACTCTGAAAAGTCATCATCATACAAATAGGGACACAAAGATGAACCTGAGAGGACTAGCAAGAGCCACTTCTTAACAGGAGGCCAAAACATCCAGTAGTTAGGAAGTTCATCGGTATTACATCAAACTCCTGGCCACACAGGTCCATGCAGTATTCTGCATTTTTTTCTGTTATATATTTCTGTGTTTCAAGTGAGTTGTAGAATCTTGTAGCTGGGACATTATGCAGAGATATACAAAGCTGGTGCACAGCACTGCAGAAGCACACACAAAAGCAGTAATTGCTGGGTAGTACTGAATGCATAAACACAGATTAATATTCAAGCACCAAGTAAACGTGTCAAACTCCTACCAATAATTAGAATCTACTGATCATAATAACTTCAGCTAGATAATGGTCAATCTGTACCCTCGACTTTCTGTCCATGGTGATGGCAGAAATTGCAGCACATTAGCTGTGGTGCGGAGGCAATGATTTTGTTCTCCTCCTCCGCACAGCCTGTTGCAGGGATGACGGCAGGTAGGTCCTGCTCCATAGGAGTGTGTGGCTGTGGTGTCCTGGCAACCCTCTGTGGCTGATGCAGGTGGATCCAGCTGCCCAAAGTCCTCCTGGCCACATCAACACTGGCAGTAATTAACTCATTCCTGCAAATTCATGCCCCAGCTCTCAGCAGTCTCAGCACCGCCTGTGGTGCCCTGCATAAGTCCTGACCCAGGGAAATGATGGGAAGGAATTTGGCTACAAAGGAGGAGAATCAGAGAATCATAGAATCACCAGGTTGGAAGAGACCCACCGGATCATCGAGTCCAACCATTCCTATCAAACACTAAACCATGCTCCTGAGCACCTTGTCCACCTGTGCCTTAAACACCTCCAGGGAAGATGACTCAACCACCTCCCTGGGCAGTCTGTTCCAGTGCCCAATGACCATTTCTGTGAAAAATTTTTTCCTAATATTCAGCCTAAATCTCCCCTGGTGGAGCTTGAGGCCATTCCCTCTTGTCCTGTCCGCTGTCACTTGGGAGAAGAGCCCAGCTCCCTCCTCTCCACAACCTCCTTTCAGGTAGTTGTAGAGAGCAATGAGGTCACCCCTCAGCCTCCTCTTCTCCAGGCTAAACAACCCCAGCTCTCTCAGCCGTTCCTCATAAGGCCTGTTCTTTAGCCCCCTCACCAGCTTCGTTGCTCTTCTCTGGACTCGCTCCAGAGCCTCAACATCCTTCCTGTGGTGAAGGGCCCAGAACTGAACACAGGATTCAAGGAGCGGTCTCATCAGTGCTGAAGAAGGGTCGATCTACCCATGCTAGGGCTCAGCTTGGTCCGTGCAGATGTTCCCATTCTGCCTCCAACATGCTCAGATACTCTTCACCTGCGCTCCCATTGCTCTACCTCTGAAATACTCGTTCAAGGAACTGAGACACAATCTGAATTCTTGACAGACCTCTTTACTCAGAGGCACCATGGTGGTGCTGCTAGAAATGTAGAAATGCCCACGTCACCCCTGACCTCCTGGCTCATTCCATGCAGGGAGACTGGCACTCTGTGGCCCTCAGCTCCCTCCTTCCATCCCCTCCTTACCTGCCCACAGGGACTGTGTGGGTCCATCACATTGCCTCCACACCCCGCCAGCCTGCCCTGCCCTTCGCCAGCCTGCCCTCTCCATCCCTCCCTTGCTGCAGCCTGGCACGCTCTGCCTGCACTCTGCACCAGCCCTCCCTCACGGAGCGTGCCATTGCCCTGCTCATCTTCTGCTTTACTAGCCCCTCTGGCTTTCAAGCGCAGTTCAAATTGCTGTTTGAACCTTTTCCAGAACTCCTCAGCATTTGCCCATAATTTTTAAGGCTGGTGGGGGATTTACATCTTGCAATTGCACCGGTGCCGCAGCAGCCGTTTCTGCCTTACCTTTCTACGTGTAGCAGCCAGCCCTGCTTTCCTTCAGCATGGTTACATTTTGCTGGCAATCACCAGGCTCTCTTCCTTTCTGTTAGTATTTTTAGTGTTTTCAGTGATGCTTGAAGCCAATTTTAAGGTAACATTGGAAGCGCAATAAGGCCTTATTTACACGGCAATCGCAGGAGTGATGCTACTGTGCCTCAGCCTCAGCTCGTGCTGTGTGTGTGTCCAGACATGCACACACCTTTGGGGTTGTATCTGGGGTCAACAGTGAGTCCTGCACCTTGCCAATCTTATAAATGTGTGATTCAAACTTTTACACTGAGAATCCCCACTTCACAACCCTGTACATTTGCACCAAAATCTATTTGTTAATATCAGAATCTATTTTTGAATTACATCCTGGTGCATTCACCCAACTCTGAGCCTAAATATGTTTGACTAACATGCAGACTGTCATGCCAGCTTGCTTGTCAGCCTGCAATGAGTTTCTGACCCAAATTGCACATTCTTGCTATTACTGATAATTGTGGTTTCATGCAGAGACTGTGGTCTACCCTGCCAGGGCTGAGAGCAGCCCAAGAAGCTCTGCCCATCCATCCTCCACATCAGCCAAGTCCCTGAACACGTGAGCACTGAGAAGTGGTGTTTTACAATGGTGTTTATTAAAAATGAGTAAATTTTTGGAAGCTCCAATGCGTTAAAGGAAAGAATACTTAGTAAACACGTTTGAAACTTGTAATTTGTTTTACACGTATATTACCCTCTGCATTTCTCTCACCTGTCACAGATTCTGGAAGAACCATGGTGTCCACTGCTGCTCTGCCACCGTCAACTCCACACTGCCGCTCCCTTACAGCTGTCTCCAGGCTGTAGCTTGTGCAAAATAAAACAAATCCACATCTTCTCCAGCACCAAAGAATTACTCACCCTGCTTCCTCCCTCACTCTGCACAAGAGATCCTCACCTCTATCATCACTCCTGGAGCCTTGCGAGGGGGCTGGTACCCAGCACCCGTAGACAGATAAAAGCAGCTGACAGCTCTTGGAGTGGGTTTCCAGCCATGTATCTTCTGCCAGGGAGATAGATCACATATTTAATCTCAAAACTGGACCAAATTTTGCAATTTACCAGTTTCACATGTTCCAAAAGTTCACATTAGTTTCTGTGGAGCCTCTGCTTGGGGAAAGGATGGGAAGGACCAAATCCTGCATTCCTTCTGTGTTCCAAACATTTAATGAATGTGAATTTTAGACCTGCAAGGTTTGTGAGATCTGACTCCGCAGCTATGACTCTCTTGGTATTTCCACTTAAAAATTTTATTTTCAAGGCACCATAATTGTATGCAAAGTTTTTCTTGGATCTGAAAGACAAAAAGCCCTAACAAGTCAAAGCTCAGCCTGGGAGAAACAATTGATGTACATACAGATGGAAAGACATTTTCAGAAGGGAAATGTGAGGGTTTGATACTTTTTTCATTCTTACTAGAAATTGCTTTGGTTTTGAGCTCACACTTTATCAACTGCAGAATTCACTTCAGTGTAAATCTCATTGATTTCAGCCACATTTTATTCCAGGGATAAATGTGATTCCATTATTCTATTACAAAGTACATTAAAAATAAAATGTAGGTGACAACTTTATCACTTAAGATGGCATTCATTACATATGTGTAAGGATTCTTACCTTTTTTCAAGAGGAGTTTCATTTGGATTTCTAGCATATAGCCATGCATATGTACAGCAGCCAAAGAAGCTATAGCCCGTCATTTCAATAAAACATGTATGAAAGCATCCCTAAGCACCTCCTGACATGTCAGGAATGTATGGTGTAAGAGTGCGTCCATGTCAGCAGTGACAAGCTGAACCTTAATGGCTCTAAAACAGTCTTTATGGTTTACTGTACCCGTAATCCATTTTATAATGAGTGCTCAACTAGACACAATGGTTCTGCGAGTTTCCTCTGCCTTTTAACTCGCCCTAAGGTGCCCAGACGAAGGGAAAAACTCCAAATTGTGGGTGATCCTTCCAGAAAAGTGTTACGTGCTGAAATACTTATGCACAACAGATAAATTAAGAATAAGGCTTTACTCTAATCCTTAAGTTTCCTTCTGTGGATTTTAAGAGAGACCAGTATCGATATTTTAGTGTAGTTTTCAGGGAAGGTTTTAAATTTTATTAGTCTGGCACTGCTTTGGACTTACAAACTACAGGGAAAGGGAAGAAGTGCTGTAAGCTCACAATAGACACTGATAGTATTTAGAGTTGGAACAAAAGCAGAATATGACATTTCCTATCATTTCACCCTGATCCTGCACTCTTTATCCATGCAAAATAACAGGGTTGACAGCAAAGAACGGGGCAGCTGTGGCCAACACGTAGCAAGAGCAGTAGCATCCTATTTGCAGCAGTCTCCTAGCATAACCCATTGAAACTCAGCTCTTTGCATACATCAGTTGAACAAGCTGTTCCTCCTTGTAGGAGGTAATGATCTGTAAGAACTCATGGGTAGGCACCCATTTTAAAGAATGGCAAAGTAACAGAATCGAAAATAAATACCAGGAATCTTCAACTAAATCATCTTTCCTCAGCCTTATTTTGTTTATTTATTTAGGGGGGAAACGTGCACATGACATGAGAGTGAAAAGAAGCCCCATCTCTGTCAGACCCTGACAACCCTGCTGCTCCCACTGGTCTCCATGACAAATGCTTTGCTGCCTTCCCAGGCAGGTGTTTCACGTTGGCTTCTGCCCATGCAAATGTTTCCATGCACGGGTACCCATGCTGCTGTGCTCAAAGCTGAGGCTCTGACATTGGAATCTAAAATTTTAGAAACCGAGTCCTTCGATGGTTTGGCCTTTGCAAGCATTGCTGGCCAGCAGAGGAGCGAAGCGTGGGGAAGCTCTGCCTGGATGCTGAACCACGAATGCAAGGAGCACAGCAGGGCAAGGGGGATGCCCCCATCTGGGAGGCCAGAAATGCAACCAGTTTTTACAAGAATGTTTGGGTTTGGAGGTTTGATTTTTCTTATGATAAAAACTATGATTTAAGCCCTTTTGTCTTTTAAATGATAGTCACAATAATAATTAAAGAAGAGCAATAAATTCCTGCCTTGAAGGCCCATAGCTCTGGAGCAAGCCGGTTTCCTCAGTCCCTACTCATGCTGCAGAGGTCCCCAGGGAAATGCATCCCTTCAGGCCCTCCATCTGCCATCTGGGACACCCAGGAGATCCTTGCTGCTGTCCAGCTGCTCTCCTTGCACACCATCTCCTTCCAAGCCCTTCTTCACACTGGTGCCTCCCCTGCACCCCCATTCAGGGCAGCCAGAAAGCAAGCCCACCTCCTCCAAGGGACACTCCTGGGCGTTCATGTTCTCCAGAGGACACCTTATCTTTCCCTAGACAGGGAAACGGAGCAGCATCTCTTCTGCACACACAGGAGGTGCCTGGGTGCCACCGGGAGGGTGCCTGGTGAGCGCCCAAGGGGGAGAGGGAAGGAGGTAACTAGAAACAGCCACTAAACGTCTATTTAGAGCCTGGGAGCATTTGTGAAAGCCATCCCCATTACTGTTGAAAAGATGCAAATTTGGTGAAATAATCAGCTGTATGGCTGCAGGCTGTTTCTCAAGTACCCTGATTCCTTACAGGAGTGAAGGTATTAGTGTAAGACACACAGCAAGGCCAAGTTCATGTTGCTCAGAGGTAGCCCCTAACCAAACTCCGCCAAGTGCTATAAAACAAGATTTGTTATCCTGGAAAGCATTGACAGTTCATCCAATAAAGCCCAAAAAAACAGAACCCTTAAGGCTGGTTGCAGGGGTGCAAAAAGCACCGCTCACAGGCATGTCTAACAGAGAAAACATGTGTTGGTTGCCACTACATAGAGTCCCTCTCTTGTCCCACGCTGGATACCCATCAATTAAGGCACCGTGCATGAGTTTTCATCAAAAATCCCTTCATGTGTTTAAGGATTCATTTATCTGCTGCAATAAAGTACAAAAGCCAAACAATACATTTAATTCGTATTGAGAGCTGGTGAATAACTAAAGAACAGCTCCGCTTTAAATAATTGGAAAATAACTAAATGCATGACTTATTGCAAGGTGTTAATATACTGCACATCTTCAGACTTCCCTCTTTGCCTCTCTCTCCACCTCCCAGCTTTATCTGGCTAAAATTGAGGGGGAAAAAAAATGATGTATTTAAGAAGAGGATAATATTTATCATGAAAACTAAATTTTCCTAGTATTTATTATTTTAAATATTGTACTAAAAAGCTTAAAATATTGTAATGCTTAACCCATATATTTAATTTCAGGAATATCAAATACATTGTTAAACCACCAATGCCTTCAACATAGATTGCAGGCAAGCCTTCAATTAAGTAGTTTAATTATTACAATTCTAGCCCTCCCTAAAATCAGTTTTAAAGTCAATTACTTAAATAATATCATGGATAAAAAATACATGCTGTCATCAGGCACACATTCAGCTGTGTTTACGTTGTGCATACAGTAGTACAGAAGATAATAATTTAAGATATAATTTAAATTTTGTAATATATTTTTATAATATTATTCAAATATATTTTTTTAATAAGTGGCATAAGGAAAAAACCAGTTCAAGTTGCTTTATAGCACAATAATGGAATAAGCTGGAGTTGGAGAGGGTATGTTTGTGTGTACAACAGAGTTTATACTACAATATGCATCTTTATGTATTATGTATTCAGTTTTCTCACATTTTTCTCAGTGGGCAGATATTGTGCTGTAGTTCTCAGAATACCTGAGAAAAACATTTCAACAAATTGCATTACTTGTCTATACAGATATTATAAGGAGCACAAAATAGGCAAGGAGAGTCTTCATCATATAAAGCCTTTTTTGATTCCTGCCCCCCCCCCCCCATCTTCTGTAACAACATAAAAGATACTGTTATGACAAGTACTCTGGTAGTTCATTCTTTCATTTATAATTTAACCACAGCCTATATAACCTAATCAGAAAAATGTGGAGCATGATTAGTACAACAATCGAATACAGTTGGGCTCCTTGAACAACTCAAAGTACAATACAAAAGAAAGCAAAAAAGAAGTAGGAGAAAAAAAGCAAGGAAAAACATCGCAGGCATATCAGAAAATATGTGGTATTTCTTTAATATTTCATTTTAAACTACCTAATTGTGTTTTTAAGCTTCGGTTCCTGTAATTTTGCAAGACGAGGCATTCCAGTGAGAAAACATATGGTAAGGGATTTTTAAACCACATAGCTAGAGTGCATCATAGACTTATCTGCTGCTTTAGTGTCACAAAAATCCACCACTGAATTTATCCAGTCACCCATTAAAGAAAGAAAAGAATTAAAGGAAAAGGAGTTTAAAAATCCCCAAATGCTACAAAAAGTACCGGAAAGTGACATCGGGTTCAAGCCAGAAGCTAGGTAGATCTGCGAGACTTCCCACATCAGGAAAAGTGGCAATTAGCTCTCTCAAGGCTGCTGGTTATTTCAGGATTCTGCATAGTAAATATTGCATTTGGTTGTGACAAACTGTCATTAGCAACAACTTGTAACGGCAGCTTGGCTAAAATGAGTTTTAATGAATCTAGTGCCTGGGACTGAGGTGAACTTTAAATTGTGGCCCTTCTCAAAGCCTTCCCAAGGCACACTCCCACGATGTTACCTGTATCCACAAGGAGCAAACCGAGGTGTGTTTTAATTCAGCACGCAGGAGCAAGCAAGGAGGCATTTTCCAAGAAAGACATTGAATCAGCACTTTATACGGCACTTTCTGAGGGGTTGTCGAGACATGATAGCGACAAACTTTGACATTTGCATGCAGCAGGGAGCTGGGCATTTTGAGATGATGCTCTGGATCCCAGGGCTGCAGGATGGAGGATGCTTCTCCCACCCAAGCAGCCTTCTCCCAAAGCCCTGATGCTGACTGGAGCAGGAAGGGTTTCCTTGAGCTGAGCGTAAGGTAAGAGGAGGACACGACCAGGCTCGGCTGTAGGGGAATTTCAGGCAACGCCTGGAACAATGTCACGGCCACAAACACTGAAGGAAATCACAATGCCTTGGCACTAACATAAAGTCTTCTCGTTCTGTGGGAAGCGGAGTTAAAAGAAACTTCTAAAGGCTAGTAGTTAACTCTTAGTGTGAAAAAAGAGAAATGCTGCAGCAGGGCTACATCACATAACCATTTAGCCCAGGCTGAATACAGTGGTTTGGAACTGATGAGAGAAACCAGAGCTTCCAGCTATTTGCTCAGAAATGCTGCAACACAGTTTAGCCCCTTGAAAACCTTTCCTTCACATACACACTAACAGTAGAGAATGTCACTGCATATATATTTGTGCAAGCTTCTTCCTCCCCATCCTGTTATTATCTAAATTTACCTGGAATAGGTCTTTCCATTCTTTGCTGCTTATCTAGCTCTTAAAAGACAAACTCTTAACCCCTTGCACTTAAAGGATTCCCTCAAGGTTGTCTGCTTTTTTCCACTGGGAGTTTCTAAGTGTAAGGACTGAGAAAAGTGTAAGGTGTTAATCTTGATAATTAGTGCACAAAACCAATTAGAGGTCCAAAAAACCTTAAGGCACAGAAAGTGATTTTTTGTTTATTTGCTTACCTTATTAAGTTAAATATCTGTCTGAATTAATCACTAATGAATGTGAAGAAGGCTCAATAGCACTGACTTAATGAACAGCAGTGTCAAATGCATTTTACAGGGCACCAAATCACTGGGTATAGTAAGCCAAGTTGCTATTCAAAATTACTTTTCTGCCCAATTTTCTGTTTGCAAAGCAGTAAATTATTTACATTTATTGTGCTTATTTAAGCACTTAAAGAGTATGAATGGAGTACAGGCACATTT
>NC_091400.1:30247718-30252718 GCF_032191515.1 Phaenicophaeus curvirostris
GGAGAAAATGGCAATTTAAGATGTCTCTAACAATAGTAAAATAGCTCAGCAAACAGTTCAATAAATGGTTCGATACTTGTGATACTATCCAAACAAAGACTTGCAGCCATTAATTTTAAAAAGTTCTGTGAATCTTCTTTGAGCAGTAAATATTTAATCATGGCAATATGTATGCTGCCCTCTCATATTTTATCTCCTAACCAGGGCTGTGTAGTGAACCTGCCTTTAATAACTTTGACCAAAGCAATATTTTGCCATTCCCCTCCTGCCACTGGATGATGGAGTGCGGCCAGCCCTGCGTCCTCCCGCTGTGCAGACACGGGGTGCCCACAGCTCCTCGGGGGGCTCGGCACCTCTCACTACACGGAGCCGAACAGCGTGCCCACCACGCCGAGCAGGAGGTGAGAGGAAAAAGCTTCTAGCATTTTAAAAGAAAGTCATTCTGTGAAGGATAAAAAAAGTGCTTTTTTTCTGAGAAAAGGAATCCAAACAAAATAAAATGTCATCCTCCGTGCCTGAAAGCTGCATTTCTCTTCTAGAGGCATGCACGGCAGTTAGGGATGTCATCTTTGGTCATATTTAATAATTGACAAGGAGGCCTTGCAGGTCTCAAAAGCTTATACAACCATACAATATTTATTTATTTATTTTTTTGAACGGGAATCACCCGCTGAGAACAAGACTCTAATTTACGGGAGTCCCATTGGCAGGGAAATCAGACAATCAGCGGTTCAGCTGCCTCGGTCCAGGGGATGGCTGGTGGGTGAGCTGCAAGCTGCAGCCCTTGCAGCGGGAGCGATGCCCATCCCTGGGCATCAAGCAACCTCTAGCACTCGGGGGGGGGCACTGTTCTGATCCTCCCCACTGCCTCCCCAGCAACTTTTTTGCCCTACCTCCAAGTTCTGCCAGCGCTACCTTCGCTGCTCTATACGTTATCCTAATAAAAGTTTCTCAGCTCAGCCATAAAGTTGTCACTTTAAAGGCACGTTATGAAAAACAACTGCCAGCACGTTGGTGTGTGGGGTGAATATGTATAAGGGGTGGGGGGGGAGGTTAATAAAAGGTATTGAGGAATTAAGCTAGGCGGAGGAAATCTTGAGCATTCCAGCCCCGGGAAGGTTAGTGCGAGGAAAATATTAATATTCCATCTTAAGCCCCAACCCGGCAAGCGCTTTGCAGTGGGAAAACTTCGTGCCCCACGGAAACCAGGGGAGCTAAGCTGAGCCCGAGATCTGTCTCTGCGGGGCCGTTTGCAGGATCCAAGCCTCAGATTTCAGGGGCGGGTAGCCTTCATCCCGCATACAGCATCCTCCCACCCCGTCAATAACTGACTTCTCTCCAGAGGGAGAAGACTTTGCAAGGAAGGATGCTACAAATCAGGAGGAAGGTGTGTGAGTAAGGCTGTGTGATGGAGTGCCTGCCTGCTGTGCTGCCGCCAGCCCTCCAGCCCGGAGAGCCCATTCTGGGGAAATAAAGGAAAAGCACAAATAATTCCAAAATCCTGTTCTAAAGGCGGTAGGTTTTTTTTTGTAATTAAGCAAAGTAACCCGATTCTGTAGCAAATCCTTTTGTGTGGGTGTGTAAACTTCAGCCTGTGCATTTAGGAAAATGCATGTTGTGCTGTTTTGAAAAAGCCTTATAAAAAGAGCTCGTAGGTCTGCAGACTCCAAAAAAACATCATTAGATTGGGAATGAACTTCGTCATATTATACGAACCAACATAATAAAACCTGCAAGCCTTACAAGGAGTCAGAAAAGTTCAGACATTAACCAAGGTAACATAAAAATTGCTAGAAAACACAGGAATAGTAATTTGGGGATAAGAAAGGAGGTAGAATTATAAGTGCAAGTGATCTGGAAATAGATGTTTTTCTTGGACATTTCCAGGGAAGTGACATCATGCTGCATGTCTATTGGGATATTAGTTCTGCATTTTTCAGTCCAGATTCTGGCACTAAAGTTGGCAAAATTAGACCATTTTGTTAAACTGATCTTCTAGCCGCCCACCTCCACCACACATTACAGCACACCTATGACATGACCCAAGAACAATGGGTGAAAAATGGGCTATAAAAACATGAATGGCCTGCTTCATATAAAGCAGATTTTATAGTGCAGGTGTGCCTTCATTTATCGATACTGTAAAGCAGTGAGATCATACTGGCAGTAAAACACAACATTTGTGAAACAACAAGAAAAAAATTCTATTAATTAAAAATGTAATGGCACAGATAAAAACTCAACAGGGTGTTTTATAAATATATTTGATATTTTGTCATCAGATGCTTTACATCATCTCACACAGAATTCTACCAGCTCTGAGAAGGATATCTGGAAAAAAAAAAAAAAAGATTTAATTGAACTGTAAAACTACATACCACGTTTAGGAAAAGCAGGCATGCAGAAGTATCTATTTAATAAGTGCCGTTTAAGTTGTTAAAGCTGGTTTGGTTTTCTTTTTTTCTTTCACCCATTAGGATATGAATGGGAAAAATTATGAATAGGAAATCCTGCTGGAGTTTTTATTGCCTATTTCCTTTCGGGAAGATGGCATTGTTCCTCTTTTAAAAAAGGGAAGGGGCGTAAAATAAGCCTAGGTGTATGACAGACATCCTTCAAAGCTCAGATGGCAGAAGTATGTTGTTATGTATTTTTGTTACTTACAAGGCAAAGGCTGTTCTATTTTTAAGCAGGGCTGTGCTGCTGTGTACGTTTCACTTCCCTCGAAAGGGGTTTTGGCATAATGTTGTTTTGATTAAGGGAGATTTCTGTTCCATTCTATTTAGGTTCTTATATGTTTTTTTCAACACAATGCAGGGGGAGAGGCTGGAACAAGGGACTTTTGGGTTTGGGTTTGTTATTTTTTTTTTTCCTTTTCTTTTTCCCTGAGCTCACTCCAGGACAGAGAATAAAATTTTTCTGCCCACATCAACAGCTCCTGAAATCTTTAACCTGGCAGCAGGGCTTTTCAAAATTCACCTGTCAAGCTGCACTTTAAGGAGGCTTTAAGGTTTTCTCTGTCTTTTTTTATTTTTTTTAAAAAAGGAAAAAAAATTAAGAAGCTAACACATATCCTGGGCAGAGGTCTCGCCTTCCAAACCCTCAATTGCCTTAATCACCCTGAGTTAAATAACTTAGGTGGGCAGAGCTAGAGCTGGAAGTTGAAGGATCTGCTGATTTCACCCCAGGGCAGTTTTGGCCCAGAGAGGGAAGGGGAGGGGGCAGAGAGGAGAAGTGAAGTGGGATTTCGGGGGTTTTGCCCCGGAGCAGGCAGAGGTGCAGAGGCACCCAAAGGGCTGGGGCAGCCCCACCTTGGCCACAGCCCGGGGGCTCCTGCAGGCAGAGCCCCACGCGGGACCCTCTGCTCGGGGACTGCGCTTAGCCTCTTCCTTTACCTCTCGTTATTGCCTCCCCCTCCCCAACTGCCACGATTACAGCTTGTGTCATCATGTTCGGCACAGATGTTTCAGCAGCTGTACATGTTGAGCATGTTTTAAAAGATCTTTTTCTTTTTTTTTTTTTTCTCTTTTCTCTCACATCCTAGTGGGCTGGTAACAATTCCCAACCACTGCCATGGGACAGCGTGCTAGGGACCATCAGGACCTCCACTGTGGACAAAGCTTCTTACACCCACCAGCTTGCCGTAAATTCTCTGATTTTCAATAGTCTTTTATTTTGCAGTGTCCTGACTGCCGAGGTCGGTTCGTTGCTCACTTAGTGGCTGGGGTATCAAGGTATTTTTTTATATATTTGCACTGCCATAGCACTTAAAACCCTAGTGATGGCCCAAAGTGCTGCTGTGGTGGCATCACTGGCACGGTGTGTGGCAGGGGCAGCACATTGTTGAGAACCTGAATGTCATGGTTGCTGTACTGGAGTTTAGGCTCCCTGTTTTTCCAGTTATAGCAAAGTCTTTGACTTTACAGCTGCTAACGCTTGCTCAGTTTGCATCCACGGGCAGTGGTTGTCCAGGCAGGATGGACAAAGGCTGTGGCACATGCACTCTTAGACAAACTATCTGTACTGTGACTATCTCCTTTAATTATTTTTTCAAGTGTTATTTTTCTCGTGTCACAGTACATAATCCTCTACCTTTTCTACCATGGTCTGCTGTGATGCAACCTAAGGGATTTATTCAGGAGATTCCTATGGAAGATCCTATTTATACTGCTAGGGACATTTCAGGGACTGGTGACTTATTGCTGAGCCTGGCTGCCGGTTCTTAAGTATTTTGTTTTTCTTTATTGTTCTTTATGTATGAGCTGGTTCTTTAATAATTAAATGAGTCAAGGAGGAAATGGAGTGGCTTTTGATGCTGGCTGGCCCCAGTGCTTGTTTTTTGGATACTGGCAACAGGTGTGAGCAGGCTTATTGCGTGCCAATGTGGATGGCAGAGCTGGCTGGCTCCCCGCGGCGCACAGCCAAGCCCCACCAGTCATCGTTCTCTCCCAAAACCTTCCTAGTTTCACTGATTTACTGGAAGGTCATTCAGGTTTTATTGATGAGTCAGAATTAAGCATTCCTACCTGCACCTGAGCTCCTCCCCAGCTCATGAGGGAGAGGCAAAGAGGGTTTTGCTTTGTGTTTATGTTCTTCCAAATGAAGCCAGAGCTGGCCAGGGCTCACATCGTGTGAGCACCACCACATTGTCCAAAAACTGCACCCAAGGGGGCCTCCATCCTCTCAGCTGATGGAGTGCAGTAGAGCCCTGGCCTTGCCCTTTTCCTTCCTCCTCTGGGGAAAGAACCAAGTAATCAGTGGTGGCATCACCTCCATCCCAGATGGAGCTTTCCTTTCACAGAATGAATTTTTGGCCATTGGGAGGACTGTGCGGGCTTTTCATGGCAAATGGAACAGTCAGGCTTTGCCTCTAGACCCTCTTTTTGTCCTCACCTATGTGCAGAAATGGAAATGCATAATTTTTACTATCAGGGGAATAAAGACAAGACAGATGTCTCTGGTTCAGCACATGGGACTTGCACCTTTGCCTTTGAAAAAAT